>NW_027367923.1:0-53791 GCF_046119375.1 Phyllobates terribilis | reverse complement strand
TGAATGAAAGGAGCTGGCATCTCACTCTCTTTGAATCTTCTTTATCATGCTAGGATTAGCAGGAAAAAGCAAAAAATTTCAGAATTGCACCTTGCAATGTGGAGATATTACTGTTTGTGCATTTACAATATTCATTGATTTTTGCCATTGAAAAACGTCCAGAAATGTTTGAAGCTACTGACTGAATGAAAGGAGCTGGCATCTCACTCTCTTTGAATCTTCTTTATCATGCTAGGATTAGCAGGAAAAAGCAAAAAATTTCAGAATTGCACCGTGCAATGTGGAGATATTACTGTTTGTGCATTTACAATATTCATTGATTTTTGCCATTGAAAAACATGTTTTTCATATACCAGAAATGTTTGAAGCTACTGACTGAATGAAAGGAGCTGGCATCTCACTCTCTTTGAATCTTCTTTATCATGCTAGGATTAGCAGGAAAAAGCAAAAAATTTCAGAATTGCACCGTGCAATGTGGAGATATTACTGTTTGTGCATTTACAATATTCATTGATTTTTGCCATTGAAAAACATGTTTTTCATATACCAGAAATGTTTGAAGCTACTGACTGAATGAAAGGAGCTGGCATCTCACTCTCTTTGAATCTTCTTTATCATGCTAGGATTAACAGGAAAAAGCTAAAAATTTCAGAATTGCACCTTGCAATGTGGAGATATTACTGTTTGTGCATTTACAATATTCATTGATTTTTGCCATTGAAAAACGTCCAGAAATGTTTGAAGCTACTGACTGAATGAAAGGAGCTGGCATCTCACTCTCTTTGAATCTTCTTTATCATGCTAGGATTAGCAGGAAAAAGCAAAAAATTTCAGAATTGCACCGTGCAATGTGGAGATATTACTGTTTGTGCATTTACAATATTCATTGATTTTTGCCATTGAAAAACATGTTTTTCATATACCAGAAATGTTTGAAGCTACTGACTGAATGAAAGGAGCTGGCATCTCACTCTCTTTGAATCTTCTTTATCATGCTAGGATTAACAGGAAAAAGCTAAAAATTTCAGAATTGCACCGTGCAATGTGGAGATATTACTGTTTGTGCATTTACAATATTCATTGATTTTTGCCATTGAAAAACATGTTTTTCATATACCAGAAATGTTTGAAGCTACTGACTGAATGAAAGGAGCTGGCATCTCACTCTCTTTGAATCTTCTTTATCATGCTAGGATTAACAGGAAAAAGCTAAAAATTTCAGAATTGCACCGTGCAATGTGGAGATATTACTGTTTGTGCATTTACAATATTCATTGATTTTTGCCATTGAAAAACGTCCAGAAATGTTTGAAGCTACTGACTGAATGAAAGGAGCTGGCATCTCACTCTCTTTGAATCTTCTTTATCATGCTAGGATTAACAGGAAAAAGCTAAAAATTTCAGAATTGCACCTTGCAATGTGGAGATATTACTGTTTGTGCATTTACAATATTCATTGATTTTTGCCATTGAAAAACATGTTTTTCATATACCAGAAATGTTTGAAGCTACTGACTGAATGAAAGGAGCTGGCATCTCACTCTCTTTGAATCTTCTTTATCATGCTAGGATTAACAGGAAAAAGCTAAAAATTTCAGAATTGCACCTTGCAATGTGGAGATATTACTGTTTGTGCATTTACAATATTCATTGATTTTTGCCATTGAAAAACATGTTTTTCATATACCAGAAATGTTTGAAGCTACTGACTGAATGAAAGGAGCTGGCATCTCACTCTCTTTGAATCTTCTTTATCATGCTAGGATTAACAGGAAAAAGCTAAAAATTTCAGAATTGCACCTTGCAATGTGGAGATATTACTGTTTGTGCATTTACAATATTCATTGATTTTTGCCATTGAAAAACATGTTTTTCATATACCAGAAATGTTTGAAGCTACTGACTGAATGAAAGGAGCTGGCATCTCACTCTCTTTGAATCTTCTTTATCATGCTAGGATTAACAGGAAAAAGCTAAAAATTTCAGAATTGCACCGTGCAATGTGGAGATATTACTGTTTGTGCATTTACAATATTCATTGATTTTTGCCATTGAAAAACGTCCAGAAATGTTTGAAGCTACTGACTGAATGAAAGGAGCTGGCATCTCACTCTCTTTGAATCTTCTTTATCATGCTAGGATTAGCAGGAAAAAGCAAAAAATTTCAGAATTGCACCTTGCAATGTGGAGATATTACTGTTTGTGCATTTACAATATTCATTGATTTTTGCCATTGAAAAACGTCCAGAAATGTTTGAAGCTACTGACTGAATGAAAGGAGCTGGCATCTCACTCTCTTTGAATCTTCTTTATCATGCTAGGATTAGCAGGAAAAAGCAAAAAATTTCAGAATTGCACCGTGCAATGTGGAGATATTACTGTTTGTGCATTTACAATATTCATTGATTTTTGCCATTGAAAAACATGTTTTTCATATACCAGAAATGTTTGAAGCTACTGACTGAATGAAAGGAGCTGGCATCTCACTCTCTTTGAATCTTCTTTATCATGCTAGGATTAGCAGGAAAAAGCAAAAAATTTCAGAATTGCACCGTGCAATGTGGAGATATTACTGTTTGTGCATTTACAATATTCATTGATTTTTGCCATTGAAAAACATGTTTTTCATATACCAGAAATGTTTGAAGCTACTGACTGAATGAAAGGAGCTGGCATCTCACTCTCTTTGAATCTTCTTTATCATGCTAGGATTAACAGGAAAAAGCTAAAAATTTCAGAATTGCACCTTGCAATGTGGAGATATTACTGTTTGTGCATTTACAATATTCATTGATTTTTGCCATTGAAAAACGTCCAGAAATGTTTGAAGCTACTGACTGAATGAAAGGAGCTGGCATCTCACTCTCTTTGAATCTTCTTTATCATGCTAGGATTAGCAGGAAAAAGCAAAAAATTTCAGAATTGCACCGTGCAATGTGGAGATATTACTGTTTGTGCATTTACAATATTCATTGATTTTTGCCATTGAAAAACATGTTTTTCATATACCAGAAATGTTTGAAGCTACTGACTGAATGAAAGGAGCTGGCATCTCACTCTCTTTGAATCTTCTTTATCATGCTAGGATTAACAGGAAAAAGCTAAAAATTTCAGAATTGCACCGTGCAATGTGGAGATATTACTGTTTGTGCATTTACAATATTCATTGATTTTTGCCATTGAAAAACATGTTTTTCATATACCAGAAATGTTTGAAGCTACTGACTGAATGAAAGGAGCTGGCATCTCACTCTCTTTGAATCTTCTTTATCATGCTAGGATTAACAGGAAAAAGCTAAAAATTTCAGAATTGCACCGTGCAATGTGGAGATATTACTGTTTGTGCATTTACAATATTCATTGATTTTTGCCATTGAAAAACGTCCAGAAATGTTTGAAGCTACTGACTGAATGAAAGGAGCTGGCATCTCACTCTCTTTGAATCTTCTTTATCATGCTAGGATTAACAGGAAAAAGCTAAAAATTTCAGAATTGCACCTTGCAATGTGGAGATATTACTGTTTGTGCATTTACAATATTCATTGATTTTTGCCATTGAAAAACATGTTTTTCATATACCAGAAATGTTTGAAGCTACTGACTGAATGAAAGGAGCTGGCATCTCACTCTCTTTGAATCTTCTTTATCATGCTAGGATTAACAGGAAAAAGCTAAAAATTTCAGAATTGCACCTTGCAATGTGGAGATATTACTGTTTGTGCATTTACAATATTCATTGATTTTTGCCATTGAAAAACATGTTTTTCATATACCAGAAATGTTTGAAGCTACTGACTGAATGAAAGGAGCTGGCATCTCACTCTCTTTGAATCTTCTTTATCATGCTAGGATTAACAGGAAAAAGCTAAAAATTTCAGAATTGCACCTTGCAATGTGGAGATATTACTGTTTGTGCATTTACAATATTCATTGATTTTTGCCATTGAAAAACATGTTTTTCATATACCAGAAATGTTTGAAGCTACTGACTGAATGAAAGGAGCTGGCATCTCACTCTCTTTGAATCTTCTTTATCATGCTAGGATTAACAGGAAAAAGCTAAAAATTTCAGAATTGCACCGTGCAATGTGGAGATATTACTGTTTGTGCATTTACAATATTCATTGATTTTTGCCATTGAAAAACGTCCAGAAATGTTTGAAGCTACTGACTGAATGAAAGGAGCTGGCATCTCACTCTCTTTGAATCTTCTTTATCATGCTAGGATTAGCAGGAAAAAGCAAAAAATTTCAGAATTGCACCTTGCAATGTGGAGATATTACTGTTTGTGCATTTACAATATTCATTGATTTTTGCCATTGAAAAACGTCCAGAAATGTTTGAAGCTACTGACTGAATGAAAGGAGCTGGCATCTCACTCTCTTTGAATCTTCTTTATCATGCTAGGATTAGCAGGAAAAAGCAAAAAATTTCAGAATTGCACCGTGCAATGTGGAGATATTACTGTTTGTGCATTTACAATATTCATTGATTTTTGCCATTGAAAAACATGTTTTTCATATACCAGAAATGTTTGAAGCTACTGACTGAATGAAAGGAGCTGGCATCTCACTCTCTTTGAATCTTCTTTATCATGCTAGGATTAGCAGGAAAAAGCAAAAAATTTCAGAATTGCACCGTGCAATGTGGAGATATTACTGTTTGTGCATTTACAATATTCATTGATTTTTGCCATTGAAAAACATGTTTTTCATATACCAGAAATGTTTGAAGCTACTGACTGAATGAAAGGAGCTGGCATCTCACTCTCTTTGAATCTTCTTTATCATGCTAGGATTAACAGGAAAAAGCTAAAAATTTCAGAATTGCACCTTGCAATGTGGAGATATTACTGTTTGTGCATTTACAATATTCATTGATTTTTGCCATTGAAAAACGTCCAGAAATGTTTGAAGCTACTGACTGAATGAAAGGAGCTGGCATCTCACTCTCTTTGAATCTTCTTTATCATGCTAGGATTAGCAGGAAAAAGCAAAAAATTTCAGAATTGCACCGTGCAATGTGGAGATATTACTGTTTGTGCATTTACAATATTCATTGATTTTTGCCATTGAAAAACATGTTTTTCATATACCAGAAATGTTTGAAGCTACTGACTGAATGAAAGGAGCTGGCATCTCACTCTCTTTGAATCTTCTTTATCATGCTAGGATTAACAGGAAAAAGCTAAAAATTTCAGAATTGCACCGTGCAATGTGGAGATATTACTGTTTGTGCATTTACAATATTCATTGATTTTTGCCATTGAAAAACATGTTTTTCATATACCAGAAATGTTTGAAGCTACTGACTGAATGAAAGGAGCTGGCATCTCACTCTCTTTGAATCTTCTTTATCATGCTAGGATTAACAGGAAAAAGCTAAAAATTTCAGAATTGCACCGTGCAATGTGGAGATATTACTGTTTGTGCATTTACAATATTCATTGATTTTTGCCATTGAAAAACGTCCAGAAATGTTTGAAGCTACTGACTGAATGAAAGGAGCTGGCATCTCACTCTCTTTGAATCTTCTTTATCATGCTAGGATTAACAGGAAAAAGCTAAAAATTTCAGAATTGCACCTTGCAATGTGGAGATATTACTGTTTGTGCATTTACAATATTCATTGATTTTTGCCATTGAAAAACATGTTTTTCATATACCAGAAATGTTTGAAGCTACTGACTGAATGAAAGGAGCTGGCATCTCACTCTCTTTGAATCTTCTTTATCATGCTAGGATTAACAGGAAAAAGCTAAAAATTTCAGAATTGCACCTTGCAATGTGGAGATATTACTGTTTGTGCATTTACAATATTCATTGATTTTTGCCATTGAAAAACATGTTTTTCATATACCAGAAATGTTTGAAGCTACTGACTGAATGAAAGGAGCTGGCATCTCACTCTCTTTGAATCTTCTTTATCATGCTAGGATTAACAGGAAAAAGCTAAAAATTTCAGAATTGCACCTTGCAATGTGGAGATATTACTGTTTGTGCATTTACAATATTCATTGATTTTTGCCATTGAAAAACATGTTTTTCATATACCAGAAATGTTTGAAGCTACTGACTGAATGAAAGGAGCTGGCATCTCACTCTCTTTGAATCTTCTTTATCATGCTAGGATTAACAGGAAAAAGCTAAAAATTTCAGAATTGCACCGTGCAATGTGGAGATATTACTGTTTGTGCATTTACAATATTCATTGATTTTTGCCATTGAAAAACGTCCAGAAATGTTTGAAGCTACTGACTGAATGAAAGGAGCTGGCATCTCACTCTCTTTGAATCTTCTTTATCATGCTAGGATTAGCAGGAAAAAGCAAAAAATTTCAGAATTGCACCTTGCAATGTGGAGATATTACTGTTTGTGCATTTACAATATTCATTGATTTTTGCCATTGAAAAACGTCCAGAAATGTTTGACGCTACTGACTGAATGAAAGGAGCTGGCATCTCACTCTCTTTGAATCTTCTTTATCATGCTAGGATTAGCAGGAAAAAGCAAAAAATTTCAGAATTGCACCGTGCAATGTGGAGATATTACTGTTTGTGCATTTACAATATTCATTGATTTTTGCCATTGAAAAACGTCCAGAAATGTTTGAAGCTACTGACTGAATGAAAGGAGCTGGCATCTCACTCTCTTTGAATCTTCTTTATCATGCTAGGATTAACAGGAAAAAGCTAAAAATTTCAGAATTGCACCGTGCAATGTGGAGATATTACTGTTTGTGCATTTACAATATTCATTGATTTTTGCCATTGAAAAACATGTTTTTCATATACCAGAAATGTTTGAAGCTACTGACTGAATGAAAGGAGCTGGCATCTCACTCTCTTTGAATCTTCTTTATCATGCTAGGATTAACAGGAAAAAGCTAAAAATTTCAGAATTGCACCGTGCAATGTGGAGATATTACTGTTTGTGCATTTACAATATTCATTGATTTTTGCCATTGAAAAACATGTTTTTCATATACCAGAAATGTTTGAAGCTACTGACTGAATGAAAGGAGCTGGCATCTCACTCTCTTTGAATCTTCTTTATCATGCTAGGATTAACAGGAAAAAGCAAAAAATTTCAGAATTGCACCGTGCAATGTGGAGATATTACTGTTTGTGCATTTACAATATTCATTGATTTTTGCCATTGAAAAACGTCCAGAAATGTTTGAAGCTACTGACTGAATGAAAGGAGCTGGCATCTCACTCTCTTTGAATCTTCTTTATCATGCTAGGATTAACAGGAAAAAGCTAAAAATTTCAGAATTGCACCGTGCAATGTGGAGATATTACTGTTTGTGCATTTACAATATTCATTGATTTTTGCCATTGAAAAACATGTTTTTCATATACCAGAAATGTTTGAAGCTACTGACTGAATGAAAGGAGCTGGCATCTCACTCTCTTTGAATCTTCTTTATCATGCTAGGATTAGCAGGAAAAAGCAAAAAATTTCAGAATTGCACCTTGCAATGTGGAGATATTACTGTTTGTGCATTTACAATATTCATTGATTTTTTGCCATTGAAAAACATGTTTTTCATATACCAGAAATGTTTGAAGCTACTGACTGAATGAAAGGAGCTGGCATCTCACTCTCTTTGAATCTTCTTTATCATGCTAGGATTAACAGGAAAAAGCTAAAAATTTCAGAATTGCACCGTGCAATGTGGAGATATTACTGTTTGTGCATTTACAATATTCATTGATTTTTGCCATTGAAAAACATGTTTTTCATATACCAGAAATGTTTGAAGCTACTGACTGAATGAAAGGAGCTGGCATCTCACTCTCTTTGAATCTTCTTTATCATGCTAGGATTAACAGGAAAAAGCAAAAAATTTCAGAATTGCACCGTGCAATGTGGAGATATTACTGTTTGTGCATTTACAATATTCATTGATTTTTGCCATTGAAAAACGTCCAGAAATGTTTGAAGCTACTGACTGAATGAAAGGAGCTGGCATCTCACTCTCTTTGAATCTTCTTTATCATGCTAGGATTAGCAGGAAAAAGCTAAAAATTTCAGAATTGCACCATGCAATGTGGAGATATTACTGTTTGTGCATTTACAATATTCATTGATTTTTGCCATTGAAAAACATGTTTTTCATATACCAGAAATGTTTGAAGCTACTGACTGAATGAAAGGAGCTGGCATCTCACTCTCTTTGAATCTTCTTTATCATGCTAGGATTAACAGGAAAAAGCTAAAAATTTCAGAATTGCACCGTGCAATGTGGAGATATTACTGTTTGTGCATTTACAATATTCATTGATTTTTGCCATTGAAAAACATGTTTTTCATATACCAGAAATGTTTGAAGCTACTGACTGAATGAAAGGAGCTGGCATCTCACTCTCTTTGAATCTTCTTTATCATGCTAGGATTAGCAGGAAAAAGCTAAAAATTTCAGAATTGCACCTTGCAATGTGGAGATATTACTGTTTGTGCATTTACAATATTCATTGATTTTTGCCATTGAAAAACATGTTTTTCATATACCAGAAATGTTTGAAGCTACTGACTGAATGAAAGGAGCTGGCATCTCACTCTCTTTGAATCTTCTTTATCATGCTAGGATTAACAGGAAAAAGCTAAAAATTTCAGAATTGCACCGTGCAATGTGGAGATATTACTGTTTGTGCATTTACAATATTCATTGATTTTTGCCATTGAAAAACGTCCAGAAATGTTTGAAGCTACTGACTGAATGAAAGGAGCTGGCATCTCACTCTCTTTGAATCTTCTTTATCATGCTAGGATTAGCAGGAAAAAGCAAAAAATTTCAGAATTGCACCTTGCAATGTGGAGATATTACTGTTTGTGCATTTACAATATTCATTGATTTTTGCCATTGAAAAACGTCCAGAAATGTTTGAAGCTACTGACTGAATGAAAGGAGCTGGCATCTCACTCTCTTTGAATCTTCTTTATCATGCTAGGATTAGCAGGAAAAAGCAAAAAATTTCAGAATTGCACCGTGCAATGTGGAGATATTACTGTTTGTGCATTTACAATATTCATTGATTTTTGCCATTGAAAAACGTCCAGAAATGTTTGAAGCTACTGACTGAATGAAAGGAGCTGGCATCTCACTCTCTTTGAATCTTCTTTATCATGCTAGGATTAACAGGAAAAAGCTAAAAATTTCAGAATTGCACCGTGCAATGTGGAGATATTACTGTTTGTGCATTTACAATATTCATTGATTTTTGCCATTGAAAAACATGTTTTTCATATACCAGAAATGTTTGAAGCTACTGACTGAATGAAAGGAGCTGGCATCTCACTCTCTTTGAATCTTCTTTATCATGCTAGGATTAACAGGAAAAAGCTAAAAATTTCAGAATTGCACCGTGCAATGTGGAGATATTACTGTTTGTGCATTTACAATATTCATTGATTTTTGCCATTGAAAAACATGTTTTTCATATACCAGAAATGTTTGAAGCTACTGACTGAATGAAAGGAGCTGGCATCTCACTCTCTTTGAATCTTCTTTATCATGCTAGGATTAACAGGAAAAAGCAAAAAATTTCAGAATTGCACCTTGCAATGTGGAGATATTACTGTTTGTGCATTTACAATATTCATTGATTTTTGCCATTGAAAAACGTCCAGAAATGTTTGAAGCTACTGACTGAATGAAAGGAGCTGGCATCTCACTCTCTTTGAATCTTCTTTATCATGCTAGGATTAACAGGAAAAAGCTAAAAATTTCAGAATTGCACCTTGCAATGTGGAGATATTACTGTTTGTGCATTTACAATATTCATTGATTTTTGCCATTGAAAAACGTCCAGAAATGTTTGAAGCTACTGACTGAATGAAAGGAGCTGGCATCTCACTCTCTTTGAATCTTCTTTATCATGCTAGGATTAGCAGGAAAAAGCAAAAAATTTCAGAATTGCACCGTGCAATGTGGAGATATTACTGTTTGTGCATTTACAATATTCATTGATTTTTGCCATTGAAAAACGTCCAGAAATGTTTGAAGCTACTGACTGAATGAAAGGAGCTGGCATCTCACTCTCTTTGAATCTTCTTTATCATGCTAGGATTAACAGGAAAAAGCTAAAAATTTCAGAATTGCACCGTGCAATGTGGAGATATTACTGTTTGTGCATTTACAATATTCATTGATTTTTGCCATTGAAAAACATGTTTTTCATATACCAGAAATGTTTGAAGCTACTGACTGAATGAAAGGAGCTGGCATCTCACTCTCTTTGAATCTTCTTTATCATGCTAGGATTAGCAGGAAAAAGCTAAAAATTTCAGAATTGCACCTTGCAATGTGGAGATATTACTGTTTGTGCATTTACAATATTCATTGATTTTTGCCATTGAAAAACATGTTTTTCATATACCAGAAATGTTTGAAGCTACTGACTGAATGAAAGGAGCTGGCATCTCACTCTCTTTGAATCTTCTTTATCATGCTAGGATTAGCAGGAAAAAGCAAAAAATTTCAGAATTGCACCTTGCAATGTGGAGATTTTACTGTTTGTGCATTTACAATATTCATTGATTTTTGCCATTGAAAAACGTCCAGAAATGTTTGAAGCTACTGACTGAATGAAAGGAGCTGGCATCTCACTCTCTTTGAATCTTCTTTATCATGCTAGGATTAACAGGAAAAAGCAAAAAATTTCAGAATTGCACCTTGCAATGTGGAGATATTACTGTTTGTGCATTTACAATATTCATTGATTTTTGCCATTGAAAAACGTCCAGAAATGTTTGAAGCTACTGACTGAATGAAAGGAGCTGGCATCTCACTCTCTTTGAATCTTCTTTATCATGCTAGGATTAGCAGGAAAAAGCAAAAAATTTCAGAATTGCACCGTGCAATGTGGAGATATTACTGTTTGTGCATTTACAATATTCATTGATTTTTGCCATTGAAAAACGTCCAGAAATGTTTGAAGCTACTGACTGAATGAAAGGAGCTGGCATCTCACTCTCTTTGAATCTTCTTTATCATGCTAGGATTAACAGGAAAAAGCTAAAAATTTCAGAATTGCACCGTGCAATGTGGAGATATTACTGTTTGTGCATTTACAATATTCATTGATTTTTGCCATTGAAAAACATGTTTTTCATATACCAGAAATGTTTGAAGCTACTGACTGAATGAAAGGAGCTGGCATCTCACTCTCTTTGAATCTTCTTTATCATGCTAGGATTAGCAGGAAAAAGCTAAAAATTTCAGAATTGCACCTTGCAATGTGGAGATATTACTGTTTGTGCATTTACAATATTCATTGATTTTTGCCATTGAAAAACATGTTTTTCATATACCAGAAATGTTTGAAGCTACTGACTGAATGAAAGGAGCTGGCATCTCACTCTCTTTGAATCTTCTTTATCATGCTAGGATTAGCAGGAAAAAGCAAAAAATTTCAGAATTGCACCTTGCAATGTGGAGATATTACTGTTTGTGCATTTACAATATTCATTGATTTTTGCCATTGAAAAACGTCCAGAATGTTTGAAGCTACTGACTGAATGAAAGGAGCTGGCATCTCACTCTCTTTGAATCTTCTTTATCATGCTAGGATTAGCAGGAAAAAGCAAAAAATTTCAGAATTGCACCGTGCAATGTGGAGATATTACTGTTTGTGCATTTACAATATTCATTGATTTTTGCCATTGAAAAACATGTTTTTCATATACCAGAAATGTTTGAAGCTACTGACTGAATGAAAGGAGCTGGCATCTCACTCTCTTTGAATCTTCTTTATCATGCTAGGATTAGCAGGAAAAAGCAAAAAATTTCAGAATTGCACCTTGCAATGTGGAGATATTACTGTTTGTGCATTTACAATATTCATTGATTTTTGCCATTGAAAAACATGTTTTTCATATACCAGAAATGTTTGAAGCTACTGACTGAATGAAAGGAGCTGGCATCTCACTCTCTTTGAATCTTCTTTATCATGCTAGGATTAGCAGGAAAAAGCTAAAAATTTCAGAATTGCACCGTGCAATGTGGAGATATTACTGTTTGTGCATTTACAATATTCATTGATTTTTGCCATTGAAAAACATGTTTTTCATATACCAGAAATGTTTGAAGCTACTGACTGAATGAAAGGAGCTGGCATCTCACTCTCTTTGAATCTTCTTTATCATGCTAGGATTAACAGGAAAAAGCAAAAAATTTCAGAATTGCACCGTGCAATGTGGAGATATTACTGTTTGTGCATTTACAATATTCATTGATTTTTGCCATTGAAAAACATGTTTTTCATATACCAGAAATGTTTGAAGCTACTGACTGAATGAAAGGAGCTGGCATCTCACTCTCTTTGAATCTTCTTTATCATGCTAGGATTAACAGGAAAAAGCTAAAAATTTCAGAATTGCACCTTGCAATGTGGAGATATTACTGTTTGTGCATTTACAATATTCATTGATTTTTGCCATTGAAAAACATGTTTTTCATATACCAGAAATGTTTGAAGCTACTGACTGAATGAAAGGAGCTGGCATCTCACTCTCTTTGAATCTTCTTTATCATGCTAGGATTAGCAGGAAAAAGCAAAAAATTTCAGAATTGCACCTTGCAATGTGGAGATATTACTGTTTGTGCATTTACAATATTCATTGATTTTTGCCATTGAAAAACATGTTTTTCATATACCAGAAATGTTTGAAGCTACTGACTGAATGAAAGGAGCTGGCATCTCACTCTCTTTGAATCTTCTTTATCATGCTAGGATTAACAGGAAAAAGCTAAAAATTTCAGAATTGCACCTTGCAATGTGGAGATATTACTGTTTGTGCATTTACAATATTCATTGATTTTTGCCATTGAAAAACGTCCAGAAATGTTTGAAGCTACTGACTGAATGAAAGGAGCTGGCATCTCACTCTCTTTGAATCTTCTTTATCATGCTAGGATTAACAGGAAAAAGCAAAAAATTTCAGAATTGCACCATGCAATGTGGAGATATTACTGTTTGTGCATTTACAATATTCATTGATTTTTGCCATTGAAAAACATGTTTTTCATATACCAGAAATGTTTGAAGCTACTGACTGAATGAAAGGAGCTGGCATCTCACTCTCTTTGAATCTTCTTTATCATGCTAGGATTAACAGGAAAAAGCAAAAAATTTCAGAATTGCACCTTGCAATGTGGAGATATTACTGTTTGTGCATTTACAATATTCATTGATTTTTGCCATTGAAAAACATGTTTTTCATATACCAGAAATGTTTGAAGCTACTGACTGAATGAAAGGAGCTGGCATCTCACTCTCTTTGAATCTTCTTTATCATGCTAGGATTAACAGGAAAAAGCTAAAAATTTCAGAATTGCACCGTGCAATGTGGAGATATTACTGTTTGTGCATTTACAATATTCATTGATTTTTGCCATCGAAAAACGTCCAGAAATGTTTGAAGCTACTGACTGAATGAAAGGAGCTGGCATCTCACTCTCTTTGAATCTTCTTTATCATGCTAGGATTAACAGGAAAAAGCTAAAAATTTCAGAATTGCACCTTGCAATGTGGAGATATTACTGTTTGTGCATTTACAATATTCATTGATTTTTGCCATTGAAAAACATGTTTTTCATATACCAGAAATGTTTGAAGCTACTGACTGAATGAAAGGAGCTGGCATCTCACTCTCTTTGAATCTTCTTTATCATGCTAGGATTAACAGGAAAAAGCTAAAAATTTCAGAATTGCACCTTGCAATGTGGAGATATTACTGTTTGTGCATTTACAATATTCATTGATTTTTGCCATTGAAAAACATGTTTTTCATATACCAGAAATGTTTGAAGCTACTGACTGAATGAAAGGAGCTGGCATCTCACTCTCTTTGAATCTTCTTTATCATGCTAGGATTAACAGGAAAAAGCTAAAAATTTCAGAATTGCACCTTGCAATGTGGAGATATTACTGTTTGTGCATTTACAATATTCATTGATTTTTGCCATTGAAAAACATGTTTTTCATATACCAGAAATGTTTGAAGCTACTGACTGAATGAAAGGAGCTGGCATCTCACTCTCTTTGAATCTTCTTTATCATGCTAGGATTAACAGGAAAAAGCTAAAAATTTCAGAATTGCACCGTGCAATGTGGAGATATTACTGTTTGTGCATTTACAATATTCATTGATTTTTGCCATTGAAAAACGTCCAGAAATGTTTGAAGCTACTGACTGAATGAAAGGAGCTGGCATCTCACTCTCTTTGAATCTTCTTTATCATGCTAGGATTAGCAGGAAAAAGCAAAAAATTTCAGAATTGCACCTTGCAATGTGGAGATATTACTGTTTGTGCATTTACAATATTCATTGATTTTTGCCATTGAAAAACGTCCAGAAATGTTTGAAGCTACTGACTGAATGAAAGGAGCTGGCATCTCACTCTCTTTGAATCTTCTTTATCATGCTAGGATTAGCAGGAAAAAGCAAAAAATTTCAGAATTGCACCGTGCAATGTGGAGATATTACTGTTTGTGCATTTACAATATTCATTGATTTTTGCCATTGAAAAACGTCCAGAAATGTTTGAAGCTACTGACTGAATGAAAGGAGCTGGCATCTCACTCTCTTTGAATCTTCTTTATCATGCTAGGATTAACAGGAAAAAGCTAAAAATTTCAGAATTGCACCGTGCAATGTGGAGATATTACTGTTTGTGCATTTACAATATTCATTGATTTTTGCCATTGAAAAACATGTTTTTCATATACCAGAAATGTTTGAAGCTACTGACTGAATGAAAGGAGCTGGCATCTCACTCTCTTTGAATCTTCTTTATCATGCTAGGATTAACAGGAAAAAGCTAAAAATTTCAGAATTGCACCGTGCAATGTGGAGATATTACTGTTTGTGCATTTACAATATTCATTGATTTTTGCCATTGAAAAACATGTTTTTCATATACCAGAAATGTTTGAAGCTACTGACTGAATGAAAGGAGCTGGCATCTCACTCTCTTTGAATCTTCTTTATCATGCTAGGATTAACAGGAAAAAGCAAAAAATTTCAGAATTGCACCGTGCAATGTGGAGATATTACTGTTTGTGCATTTACAATATTCATTGATTTTTGCCATTGAAAAACGTCCAGAAATGTTTGAAGCTACTGACTGAATGAAAGGAGCTGGCATCTCACTCTCTTTGAATCTTCTTTATCATGCTAGGATTAACAGGAAAAAGCTAAAAATTTCAGAATTGCACCGTGCAATGTGGAGATATTACTGTTTGTGCATTTACAATATTCATTGATTTTTGCCATTGAAAAACATGTTTTTCATATACCAGAAATGTTTGAAGCTACTGACTGAATGAAAGGAGCTGGCATCTCACTCTCTTTGAATCTTCTTTATCATGCTAGGATTAGCAGGAAAAAGCTAAAAATTTCAGAATTGCACCGTGCAATGTGGAGATATTACTGTTTGTGCATTTACAATATTCATTGATTTTTGCCATTGAAAAACATGTTTTTCATATACCAGAAATGTTTGAAGCTACTGACTGAATGAAAGGAGCTGGCATCTCACTCTCTTTGAATCTTCTTTATCATGCTAGGATTAACGGGAAAAAGCTAAAAATTTCAGAATTGCACCGTGCAATGTGGAGATATTACTGTTTGTGCATTTACAATATTCATTGATTTTTGCCATTGAAAAACATGTTTTTCATATACCAGAAATGTTTGAAGCTACTGACTGAATGAAAGGAGCTGGCATCTCACTCTCTTTGAATCTTCTTTATCATGCTAGGATTAACAGGAAAAAGCAAAAAATTTCAGAATTGCACCGTGCAATGTGGAGATATTACTGTTTGTGCATTTACAATATTCATTGATTTTTGCCATTGAAAAACATGTTTTTCATATACCAGAAATGTTTGAAGCTACTGACTGAATGAAAGGAGCTGGCATCTCACTCTCTTTGAATCTTCTTTATCATGCTAGGATTAGCAGGAAAAAGCAAAAAATTTCAGAATTGCACCGTGCAATGTGGAGATATTACTGTTTGTGCATTTACAATATTCATTGATTTTTGCCATTGAAAAACGTCCAGAAATGTTTGAAGCTACTGACTGAATGAAAGGAGCTGGCATCTCACTCTCTTTGAATCTTCTTTATCATGCTAGGATTAACAGGAAAAAGCAAAAAATTTCAGAATTGCACCTTGCAATGTGGAGATATTACTGTTTGTGCATTTACAATATTCATTGATTTTTGCCATTGAAAAACATGTTTTTCATATACCAGAAATGTTTGAAGCTACTGACTGAATGAAAGGAGCTGGCATCTCACTCTCTTTGAATCTTCTTTATCATGCTAGGATTAGCAGGAAAAAGCAAAAAATTTCAGAATTGCACCTTGCAATGTGGAGATATTACTGTTTGTGCATTTACAATATTCATTGATTTTTGCCATTGAAAAACATGTTTTTCATATACCAGAAATGTTTGAAGCTACTGACTGAATGAAAGGAGCTGGCATCTCACTCTCTTTGAATCTTCTTTATCATGCTAGGATTAACAGGAAAAAGCTAAAAATTTCAGAATTGCACCTTGCAATGTGGAGATATTACTGTTTGTGCATTTACAATATTCATTGATTTTTGCCATTGAAAAACATGTTTTTCATATACCAGAAATGTTTGAAGCTACTGACTGAATGAAAGGAGCTGGCATCTCACTCTCTTTGAATCTTCTTTATCATGCTAGGATTAACAGGAAAAAGCTAAAAATTTCAGAATTGCACCTTGCAATGTGGAGATATTACTGTTTGTGCATTTACAATATTCATTGATTTTTGCCATTGAAAAACATGTTTTTCATATACCAGAAATGTTTGAAGCTACTGACTGAATGAAAGGAGCTGGCATCTCACTCTCTTTGAATCTTCTTTATCATGCTAGGATTAACAGGAAAAAGCTAAAAATTTCAGAATTGCACCGTGCAATGTGGAGATATTACTGTTTGTGCATTTACAATATTCATTGATTTTTGCCATTGAAAAACGTCCAGAAATGTTTGAAGCTACTGACTGAATGAAAGGAGCTGGCATCTCACTCTCTTTGAATCTTCTTTATCATGCTAGGATTAGCAGGAAAAAGCAAAAAATTTCAGAATTGCACCTTGCAATGTGGAGATATTACTGTTTGTGCATTTACAATATTCATTGATTTTTGCCATTGAAAAACGTCCAGAAATGTTTGAAGCTACTGACTGAATGAAAGGAGCTGGCATCTCACTCTCTTTGAATCTTCTTTATCATGCTAGGATTAGCAGGAAAAAGCAAAAAATTTCAGAATTGCACCGTGCAATGTGGAGATATTACTGTTTGTGCATTTACAATATTCATTGATTTTTGCCATTGAAAAACGTCCAGAAATGTTTGAAGCTACTGACTGAATGAAAGGAGCTGGCATCTCACTCTCTTTGAATCTTCTTTATCATGCTAGGATTAACAGGAAAAAGCTAAAAATTTCAGAATTGCACCGTGCAATGTGGAGATATTACTGTTTGTGCATTTACAATATTCATTGATTTTTGCCATTGAAAAACATGTTTTTCATATACCAGAAATGTTTGAAGCTACTGACTGAATGAAAGGAGCTGGCATCTCACTCTCTTTGAATCTTCTTTATCATGCTAGGATTAACAGGAAAAAGCAAAAAATTTCAGAATTGCACCGTGCAATGTGGAGATATTACTGTTTGTGCATTTACAATATTCATTGATTTTTGCCATTGAAAAACGTCCAGAAATGTTTGAAGCTACTGACTGAATGAAAGGAGCTGGCATCTCACTCTCTTTGAATCTTCTTTATCATGCTAGGATTAACAGGAAAAAGCTAAAAATTTCAGAATTGCACCGTGCAATGTGGAGATATTACTGTTTGTGCATTTACAATATTCATTGATTTTTGCCATTGAAAAACATGTTTTTCATATACCAGAAATGTTTGAAGCTACTGACTGAATGAAAGGAGCTGGCATCTCACTCTCTTTGAATCTTCTTTATCATGCTAGGATTAGCAGGAAAAAGCTAAAAATTTCAGAATTGCACCGTGCAATGTGGAGATATTACTGTTTGTGCATTTACAATATTCATTGATTTTTGCCATTGAAAAACATGTTTTTCATATACCAGAAATGTTTGAAGCTACTGACTGAATGAAAGGAGCTGGCATCTCACTCTCTTTGAATCTTCTTTATCATGCTAGGATTAACAGGAAAAAGCTAAAAATTTCAGAATTGCACCGTGCAATGTGGAGATATTACTGTTTGTGCATTTACAATATTCATTGATTTTTGCCATTGAAAAACATGTTTTTCATATACCAGAAATGTTTGAAGCTACTGACTGAATGAAAGGAGCTGGCATCTCACTCTCTTTGAATCTTCTTTATCATGCTAGGATTAACAGGAAAAAGCAAAAAATTTCAGAATTGCACCTTGCAATGTGGAGATATTACTGTTTGTGCATTTACAATATTCATTGATTTTTGCCATTGAAAAACATGTTTTTCATATACCAGAAATGTTTGAAGCTACTGACTGAATGAAAGGAGCTGGCATCTCACTCTCTTTGAATCTTCTTTATCATGCTAGGATTAGCAGGAAAAAGCAAAAAATTTCAGAATTGCACCTTGCAATGTGGAGATATTACTGTTTGTGCATTTACAATATTCATTGATTTTTGCCATTGAAAAACATGTTTTTCATATACCAGAAATGTTTGAAGCTACTGACTGAATGAAAGGAGCTGGCATCTCACTCTCTTTGAATCTTCTTTATCATGCTAGGATTAACAGGAAAAAGCTAAAAATTTCAGAATTGCACCGTGCAATGTGGAGATATTACTGTTTGTGCATTTACAATATTCATTGATTTTTGCCATTGAAAAACATGTTTTTCATATACCAGAAATGTTTGAAGCTACTGACTGAATGAAAGGAGCTGCCATCTCACTCTCTTTGAATCTTCTTTATCATGCTAGGATTAGCAGGAAAAAGCTAAAAATTTCAGAATTGCACCTTGCAATGTGGAGATATTACTGTTTGTGCATTTACAATATTCATTGATTTTTGCCATTGAAAAACGTCCAGAAATGTTTGAAGCTACTGACTGAATGAAAGGAGCTGGCATCTCACTCTCTTTGAATCTTCTTTATCATGCTAGGATTAACAGGAAAAAGCAAAAAATTTCAGAATTGCACCTTGCAATGTGGAGATATTACTGTTTGTGCATTTACAATATTCATTGATTTTTGCCATTGAAAAACATGTTTTTCATATACCAGAAATGTTTGAAGCTACTGACTGAATGAAAGGAGCTGGCATCTCACTCTCTTTGAATCTTCTTTATCATGCTAGGATTAGCAGGAAAAAGCTAAAAATTTCAGAATTGCACCTTGCAATGTGGAGATATTACTGTTTGTGCATTTACAATATTCATTGATTTTTGCCATTGAAAAACATGTTTTTCATATACCAGAAATGTTTGAAGCTACTGACTGAATGAAAGGAGCTGGCATCTCACTCTCTTTGAATCTTCTTTATCATGCTAGGATTAGCAGGAAAAAGCAAAAAATTTCAGAATTGCACCGTGCAATGTGGAGATATTACTGTTTGTGCATTTACAATATTCATTGATTTTTGCCATTGAAAAACATGTTTTTCATATACCAGAAATGTTTGAAGCTACTGAGTGAATGAAAGGAGCTGGCATCTCACTCTCTTTGAATCTTCTTTATCATGCTAGGATTAGCAGGAAAAAGCTAAAAATTTCAGAATTGCACCTTGCAATGTGGAGATATTACTGTTTGTGCATTTACAATATTCATTGATTTTTGCCATTGAAAAACGTCCAGAAATGTTTGAAGCTACTGACTGAATGAAAGGAGCTGGCATCTCACTCTCTTTGAATCTTCTTTATCATGCTAGGATTAGCAGGAAAAAGCAAAAAATTTCAGAATTGCACCGTGCAATGTGGAGATATTACTGTTTGTGCATTTACAATATTCATTGATTTTTGCCATTGAAAAACATGTTTTTCATATACCAGAAATGTTTGAAGCTACTGACTGAATGAAAGGAGCTGGCATCTCACTCTCTTTGAATCTTCTTTATCATGCTAGGATTAGCAGGAAAAAGCTAAAAATTTCAGAATTGCACCTTGCAATGTGGAGATATTACTGTTTGTGCATTTACAATATTCATTGATTTTTGCCATTGAAAAACATGTTTTTCATATACCAGAAATGTTTGAAGCTACTGACTGAATGAAAGGAGCTGGCATCTCACTCTCTTTGAATCTTCTTTATCATGCGAGGATTAGCAGGAAAAAGCTAAAAATTTCAGAATTGCACCGTGCAATGTGGAGATATTACTGTTTGTGCATTTACAATATTCATTGATTTTTGCCATTGAAAAACATGTTTTTCATATACCAGAAATGTTTGAAGCTACTGACTGAATGAAAGGAGCTGGCATCTCACTCTCTTTGAATCTTCTTTATCATGCTAGGATTAGCAGGAAAAAGCTAAAAATTTCAGAATTGCACCTTGCAATGTGGAGATATTACTGTTTGTGCATTTACAATATTCATTGATTTTTGCCATTGAAAAACATGTTTTTCATATACCAGAAATGTTAGAAGCTACTGACTGAATGAAAGGAGCTGGCATCTCACTCTCTTTGAATCTTTATCATGCTAGGATTAGCAGGAAAAAGCAAAAAATTTCAGAATTGCACCTTGCAATGTGGAGATATTACTGTTTGTGCATTTACAATATTCATTGATTTTTGCCATTGAAAAACGTCCAGAAATGTTTGAAGCTACTGACTGAATGAAAGGAGCTGGCATCTCACTCTCTTTGAATCTTCTTTATCATGCTAGGATTAACAGGAAAAAGCAAAAAATTTCAGAATTGCACCGTGCAATGTGGAGATATTACTGTTTGTGCATTTACAATATTCATTGATTTTTGCCATTGAAAAACGTCCAGAAATGTTTGAAGCTACTGACTGAATGAAAGGAGCTGGCATCTCACTCTCTTTGAATCTTCTTTATCATGCTAGGATTAACAGGAAAAAGCTAAAAATTTCAGAATTGCACCGTGCAATGTGGAGATATTACTGTTTGTGCATTTACAATATTCATTGATTTTTGCCATTGAAAAACATGTTTTTCATATACCAGAAATGTTTGAAGCTACTGACTGAATGAAAGGAGCTGGCATCTCACTCTCTTTGAATCTTCTTTATCATGCTAGGATTAACAGGAAAAAGCTAAAAATTTCAGAATTGCACCGTGCAATGTGGAGATATTACTGTTTGTGCATTTACAATATTCATTGATTTTTGCCATTGAAAAACATGTTTTTCATATACCAGAAATGTTTGAAGCTACTGACTGAATGAAAGGAGCTGGCATCTCACTCTCTTTGAATCTTCTTTATCATGCTAGGATTAACAGGAAAAAGCTAAACATTTCAGAATTGCACCGTGCAATGTGGAGATATTACTGTTTGTGCATTTACAATATTCATTGATTTTTGCCATTGAAAAACATGTTTTTCATATACCAGAAATGTTTGAAGCTACTGACTGAATGAAAGGAGCTGGCATCTCACTCTCTTTGAATCTTCTTTATCATGCTAGGATTAACAGGAAAAAGCAAAAAATTTCAGAATTGCACCGTGCAATGTGGAGATATTACTGTTTGTGCATTTACAATATTCATTGATTTTTGCCATTGAAAAACGTCCAGAAATGTTTGAAGCTACTGACTGAATGAAAGGAGCTGGCATCTCACTCTCTTTGAATCTTCTTTATCATGCTAGGATTAACAGGAAAAAGCTAAAAATTTCAGAATTGCACCGTGCAATGTGGAGATATTACTGTTTGTGCATTTACAATATTCATTGATTTTTGCCATTGAAAAACGTCCAGAAATGTTTGAAGCTACTGACTGAATGAAAGGAGCTGGCATCTCACTCTCTTTGAATCTTCTTTATCATGCTAGGATTAACAGGAAAAAGCTAAAAATTTCAGAATTGCACCGTGCAATGTGGAGATATTACTGTTTGTGCATTTACAATATTCATTGATTTTTGCCATTGAAAAACGTCCAGAAATGTTTGAAGCTACTGACTGAATGAAAGGAGCTGGCATCTCACTCTCTTTGAATCTTCTTTATCATGCTAGGATTAGCAGGAAAAAGCAAAAAATTTCAGAATTGCACCGTGCAATGTGGAGATATTACTGTTTGTGCATTTACAATATTCATTGATTTTTGCCATTGAAAAACATGTTTTTCATATACCAGAAATGTTTGAAGCTACTGACTGAATGAAAGGAGCTGGCATCTCACTCTCTTTGAATCTTCTTTATCATGCTAGGATTAGCAGGAAAAAGCTAAAAATTTCAGAATTGCACCGTGCAATGTGGAGATATTACTGTTTGTGCATTTACAATATTCATTGATTTTTGCCATTGAAAAACGTCCAGAAATGTTTGAAGCTACTGACTGAATGAAAGGAGCTGGCATCTCACTCTCTTTGAATCTTCTTTATCATGCTAGGATTAACAGGAAAAAGCTAAAAATTTCAGAATTGCACCGTGCAATGTGGAGATATTACTGTTTGTGCATTTACAATATTCATTGATTTTTGCCATTGAAAAACATGTTTTTCATATACCAGAAATGTTTGAAGCTACTGACTGAATGAAAGGAGCTGGCATCTCACTCTCTTTGAATCTTCTTTATCATGCTAGGATTAACAGGAAAAAGCTAAAAATTTCAGAATTGCACCGTGCAATGTGGAGATATTACTGTTTGTGCATTTACAATATTCATTGATTTTTGCCATTGAAAAACATGTTTTTCATATACCAGAAATGTTTGAAGCTACTGACTGAATGAAAGGAGCTGGCATCTCACTCTCTTTGAATCTTCTTTATCATGCTAGGATTAGCAGGAAAAAGCAAAAAATTTCAGAATTGCACCTTGCAATGTGGAGATATTACTGTTTGTGCATTTACAATATTCATTGATTTTTGCCATTGAAAAACATGTTTTTCATATACCAGAAATGTTTGAAGCTACTGACTGAATGAAAGGAGCTGGCATCTCACTCTCTTTGAATCTTCTTTATCATGCTAGGATTAACAGGAAAAAGCAAAAAATTTCAGAATTGCACCTTGCAATGTGGAGATATTACTGTTTGTGCATTTACAATATTCATTGATTTTTGCCATTGAAAAACATGTTTTTCATATACCAGAAATGTTTGAAGCTACTGACTGAATGAAAGGAGCTGGCATCTCACTCTCTTTGAATCTTCTTTATCATGCTAGGATTAACAGGAAAAAGCTAAAAATTTCAGAATTGCACCGTGCAATGTGGAGATATTACTGTTTGTGCATTTACAATATTCATTGATTTTTGCCATTGAAAAACATGTTTTTCATATACCAGAAATGTTTGAAGCTACTGACTGAATGAAAGGAGCTGGCATCTCACTCTCTTTGAATCTTCTTTATCATGCTAGGATTAGCAGGAAAAAGCAAAAAATTTCAGAATTGCACCTTGCAATGTGGAGATATTACTGTTTGTGCATTTACAATATTCATTGATTTTTGCCATTGAAAAACATGTTTTTCATATACCAGAAATGTTTGAAGCTACTGACTGAATGAAAGGAGCTGGCATCTCACTCTCTTTGAATCTTCTTTATCATGCTAGGATTAACAGGAAAAAGCTAAAAATTTCAGAATTGCACCGTGCAATGTGGAGATATTACTGTTTGTGCATTTACAATATTCATTGATTTTTGCCATTGAAAAACATGTTTTTCATATACCAGAAATGTTTGAAGCTACTGACTGAATGAAAGGAGCTGGCATCTCACTCTCTTTGAATCTTCTTTATCATGCTAGGATTAGCAGGAAAAAGCAAAAAATTTCAGAATTGCACCTTGCAATGTGGAGATATTACTGTTTGTGCATTTACAATATTCATTGATTTTTGCCATTGAAAAACGTCCAGAAATGTTTGAAGCTACTGACTGAATGAAAGGAGCTGGCATCTCACTCTCTTTGAATCTTCTTTATCATGCTAGGATTAGCAGGAAAAAGCAAAAAATTTCAGAATTGCACCGTGCAATGTGGAGATATTACTGTTTGTGCATTTACAATATTCATTGATTTTTGCCATTGAAAAACGTCCAGAAATGTTTGAAGCTACTGACTGAATGAAAGGAGCTGGCATCTCACTCTCTTTGAATCTTCTTTATCATGCTAGGATTAACAGGAAAAAGCTAAAAATTTCAGAATTGCACCGTGCAATGTGGAGATATTACTGTTTGTGCATTTACAATATTCATTGATTTTTGCCATTGAAAAACATGTTTTTCATATACCAGAAATGTTTGAAGCTACTGACTGAATGAAAGGAGCTGGCATCTCACTCTCTTTGAATCTTCTTTATCATGCTAGGATTAACAGGAAAAAGCTAAAAATTTCAGAATTGCACCGTGCAATGTGGAGATATTACTGTTTGTGCATTTACAATATTCATTGATTTTTGCCATTGAAAAACATGTTTTTCATATACCAGAAATGTTTGAAGCTACTGACTGAATGAAAGGAGCTGGCATCTCACTCTCTTTGAATCTTCTTTATCATGCTAGGATTAGCAGGAAAAAGCTAAAAATTTCAGAATTGCACCGTGCAATGTGGAGATATTACTGTTTGTGCATTTACAATATTCATTGATTTTTGCCATTGAAAAACGTCCAGAAATGTTTGAAGCTACTGACTGAATGAAAGGAGCTGGCATCTCACTCTCTTTGAATCTTCTTTATCATGCTAGGATTAACAGGAAAAAGCTAAAAATTTCAGAATTGCACCTTGCAATGTGGAGATATTACTGTTTGTGCATTTACAATATTCATTGATTTTTGCCATTGAAAAACATGTTTTTCATATACCAGAAATGTTTGAAGCTACTGACTGAATGAAAGGAGCTGGCATCTCACTCTCTTTGAATCTTCTTTATCATGCTAGGATTAGCAGGAAAAAGCAAAAAATTTCAGAATTGCACCGTGCAATGTGGAGATATTACTGTTTGTGCATTTACAATATTCATTGATTTTTGCCATTGAAAAACATGTTTTTCATATACCAGAAATGTTTGAAGCTACTGACTGAATGAAAGGAGCTGGCATCTCACTCTCTTTGAATCTTCTTTATCATGCTAGTATTAACAGGAAAAAGCTAAAAATTTCAGAATTGCACCTTGCAATGTGGAGATATTACTGTTTGTGCATTTACAATATTCATTGATTTTTGCCATTGAAAAACGTCCAGAAATGTTTGAAGCTACTGACTGAATGAAAGGAACTGGCATCTCACTCTCTTTGAATCTTCTTTATCATGCTAGGATTAACAGGAAAAAGCTAAAAATTTCAGAATTGCACCTTGCAATGTGGAGATATTACTGTTTGTGCATTTACAATATTCATTGATTTTTGCCATTGAAAAACATGTTTTTCATATACCAGAAATGTTTGAAGCTACTGACTGAATGAAAGGAGCTGGCATCTCACTCTCTTTGAATCTTCTTTATCATGCTAGGATTAACAGGAAAAAGCTAAAAATTTCAGAATTGCACCTTGCAATGTGGAGATATTACTGTTTGTGCATTTACAATATTCATTGATTTTTGCCATTGAAAAACATGTTTTTCATATACCAGAAATGTTTGAAGCTACTGACTGAATGAAAGGAGCTGGCATCTCACTCTCTTTGAATCTTCTTTATCATGCTAGGATTAACAGGAAAAAGCTAAAAATTTCAGAATTGCACCTTGCAATGTGGAGATATTACTGTTTGTGCATTTACAATATTCATTGATTTTTGCCATTGAAAAACATGTTTTTCATATACCAGAAATGTTTGAAGCTACTGACTGAATGAAAGGAGCTGGCATCTCACTCTCTTTGAATCTTCTTTATCATGCTAGGATTAGCAGGAAAAAGCTAAAAATTTCAGAATTGCACCGTGCAATGTGGAGATATTACTGTTTGTGCATTTACAATATTCATTGATTTTTGCCATTGAAAAACGTCCAGAAATGTTTGAAGCTACTGACTGAATGAAAGGAGCTGGCATCTCACTCTCTTTGAATCTTCTTTATCATGCTAGGATTAACAGGAAAAAGCTAAAAATTTCAGAATTGCACCTTGCAATGTGGAGATATTACTGTTTGTGCATTTACAATATTCATTGATTTTTGCCATTGAAAAACATGTTTTTCATATACCAGAAATGTTTGAAGCTACTGACTGAATGAAAGGAGCTGGCATCTCACTCTCTTTGAATCTTCTTTATCATGCTAGGATTAGCAGGAAAAAGCAAAAAATTTCAGAATTGCACAGTGCAATGTGGAGATATTACTGTTTGTGCATTTACAATATTCATTGATTTTTGCCATTGAAAAACATGTTTTTCATATACCAGAAATGTTTGAAGCTACTGACTGAATGAAAGGAGCTGGCATCTCACTCTCTTTGAATCTTCTTTATCATGCTAGTATTAACAGGAAAAAGCTAAAAATTTCAGAATTGCACCTTGCAATGTGGAGATATTACTGTTTGTGCATTTACAATATTCATTGATTTTTGCCATTGAAAAACGTCCAGAAATGTTTGAAGCTACTGACTGAATGAAAGGAACTGGCATCTCACTCTCTTTGAATCTTCTTTATCATGCTAGGATTAACAGGAAAAAGCTAAAAATTTCAGAATTGCACCTTGCAATGTGGAGATATTACTGTTTGTGCATTTACAATATTCATTGATTTTTGCCATTGAAAAACATGTTTTTCATATACCAGAAATGTTTGAAGCTACTGACTGAATGAAAGGAGCTGGCATCTCACTCTCTTTGAATCTTCTTTATCATGCTAGGATTAACAGGAAAAAGCTAAAAATTTCAGAATTGCACCTTGCAATGTGGAGATATTACTGTTTGTGCATTTACAATATTCATTGATTTTTGCCATTGAAAAACATGTTTTTCATATACCAGAAATGTTTGAAGCTACTGACTGAATGAAAGGAGCTGGCATCTCACTCTCTTTGAATCTTCTTTATCATGCTAGGATTAACAGGAAAAAGCTAAAAATTTCAGAATTGCACCTTGCAATGTGGAGATATTACTGTTTGTGCATTTACAATATTCATTGATTTTTGCCATTGAAAAACATGTTTTTCATATACCAGAAATGTTTGAAGCTACTGACTGAATGAAAGGAGCTGGCATCTCACTCTCTTTGAATCTTCTTTATCATGCTAGGATTAGCAGGAAAAAGCTAAAAATTTCAGAATTGCACCGTGCAATGTGGAGATATTACTGTTTGTGCATTTACAATATTCATTGATTTTTGCCATTGAAAAACGTCCAGAAATGTTTGAAGCTACTGACTGAATGAAAGGAGCTGGCATCTCACTCTCTTTGAATCTTCTTTATCATGCTAGGATTAACAGGAAAAAGCTAAAAATTTCAGAATTGCACCGTGCAATGTGGAGATATTACTGTTTGTGCATTTACAATATTCATTGATTTTTGCCATTGAAAAACATGTTTTTCATATACCAGAAATGTTTGAAGCTACTGACTGAATGAAAGGAGCTGGCATCTCACTCTCTTTGAATCTTCTTTATCATGCTAGGATTAACAGGAAAAAGCTAAAAATTTCAGAATTGCACCGTGCAATGTGGAGATATTACTGTTTGTGCATTTACAATATTCATTGATTTTTGCCATTGAAAAACATGTTTTTCATATACCAGAAATGTTTGAAGCTACTGACTGAATGAAAGGAGCTGGCATCTCACTCTCTTTGAATAATCTTCTTTATCATGCTAGGATTAACAGGAAAAAGCTAAAAATTTCAGAATTGCACCTTGCAATGTGGAGATATTACTGTTTGTGCATTTACAATATTCATTGATTTTTGCCATTGAAAAACATGTTTTTCATATACCAGAAATGTTTGAAGCTACTGACTGAATGAAAGGAGCTGGCATCTCACTCTCTTTGAATCTTCTTTATCATGCTAGGATTAACAGGAAAAAGCAAAAAATTTCAGAATTGCACCTTGCAATGTGGAGATATTACTGTTTGTGCATTTACAATATTCATTGATTTTTGCCATTGAAAAACATGTTTTTCATATACCAGAAATGTTTGAAGCTACTGACTGAATGAAAGGAGCTGGCATCTCACTCTCTTTGAATCTTCTTTATCATGCTAGGATTAACAGGAAAAAGCTAAAAATTTCAGAATTGCACCGTGCAATGTGGAGATATTACTGTTTGTGCATTTACAATATTCATTGATTTTTGCCATTGAAAAACATGTTTTTCATATACCAGAAATGTTTGAAGCTACTGACTGAATGAAAGGAGCTGGCATCTCACTCTCTTTGAATCTTCTTTATCATGCTAGGATTAGCAGGAAAAAGCAAAAAATTTCAGAATTGCACCTTGCAATGTGGAGATATTACTGTTTGTGCATTTACAATATTCATTGATTTTTGCCATTGAAAAACATGTTTTTCATATACCAGAAATGTTTGAAGCTACTGACTGAATGAAAGGAGCTGGCATCTCACTCTCTTTGAATCTTCTTTATCATGCTAGGATTAACAGGAAAAAGCTAAAAATTTCAGAATTGCACCGTGCAATGTGGAGATATTACTGTTTGTGCATTTACAATATTCATTGATTTTTGCCATTGAAAAACGTCCAGAAATGTTTGAAGCTACTGACTGAATGAAAGGAGCTGGCATCTCACTCTCTTTGAATCTTCTTTATCATGCTAGGATTAGCAGGAAAAAGCAAAAAATTTCAGAATTGCACCTTGCAATGTGGAGATATTACTGTTTGTGCATTTACAATATTCATTGATTTTTGCCATTGAAAAACGTCCAGAAATGTTTGAAGCTACTGACTGAATGAAAGGAGCTGGCATCTCACTCTCTTTGAATCTTCTTTATCATGCTAGGATTAGCAGGAAAAAGCAAAAAATTTCAGAATTGCACCGTGCAATGTGGAGATATTACTGTTTGTGCATTTACAATATTCATTGATTTTTGCCATTGAAAAACGTCCAGAAATGTTTGAAGCTACTGACTGAATGAAAGGAGCTGGCATCTCACTCTCTTTGAATCTTCTTTATCATGCTAGGATTAACAGGAAAAAGCTAAAAATTTCAGAATTGCACCGTGCAATGTGGAGATATTACTGTTTGTGCATTTACAATATTCATTGATTTTTGCCATTGAAAAACATGTTTTTCATATACCAGAAATGTTTGAAGCTACTGACTGAATGAAAGGAGCTGGCATCTCACTCTCTTTGAATCTTCTTTATCATGCTAGGATTAACAGGAAAAAGCTAAAAATTTCAGAATTGCACCGTGCAATGTGGAGATATTACTGTTTGTGCATTTACAATATTCATTGATTTTTGCCATTGAAAAACATGTTTTTCATATACCAGAAATGTTTGAAGCTACTGACTGAATGAAAGGAGCTGGCATCTCACTCTCTTTGAATCTTCTTTATCATGCTAGGATTAGCAGGAAAAAGCTAAAAATTTCAGAATTGCACCATGCAATGTGGAGATATTACCGTTTGTGCATTTACAATATTCATTGATTTTTGCCATTGAAAAACGTCCAGAAATGTTTGAAGCTACTGACTGAATGAAAGGAGCTGGCATCTCACTCTCTTTGAATCTTCTTTATCATGCTAGGATTAACAGGAAAAAGCTAAAAATTTCAGAATTGCACCTTGCAATGTGGAGATATTACTGTTTGTGCATTTACAATATTCATTGATTTTTGCCATTGAAAAACATGTTTTTCATATACCAGAAATGTTTGAAGCTACTGACTGAATGAAAGGAGCTGGCATCTCACTCTCTTTGAATCTTCTTTATCATGCTAGGATTAGCAGGAAAAAGCAAAAAATTTCAGAATTGCACCGTGCAATGTGGAGATATTACTGTTTGTGCATTTACAATATTCATTGATTTTTGCCATTGAAAAACATGTTTTTCATATACCAGAAATGTTTGAAGCTACTGACTGAATGAAAGGAGCTGGCATCTCACTCTCTTTGAATCTTCTTTATCATGCTAGGATTAACAGGAAAAAGCTAAAAATTTCAGAATTGCACCTTGCAATGTGGAGATATTACTGTTTGTGCATTTACAATATTCATTGATTTTTGCCATTGAAAAACGTCCAGAAATGTTTGAAGCTACTGACTGAATGAAAGGAGCTGGCATCTCACTCTCTTTGAATCTTCTTTATCATGCTAGGATTAACAGGAAAAAGCTAAAAATTTCAGAATTGCACCTTGCAATGTGGAGATATTACTGTTTGTGCATTTACAATATTCATTGATTTTTGCCATTGAAAAACATGTTTTTCATATACCAGAAATGTTTGAAGCTACTGACTGAATGAAAGGAGCTGGCATCTCACTCTCTTTGAATCTTCTTTATCATGCTAGGATTAACAGGAAAAAGCTAAAAATTTCAGAATTGCACCTTGCAATGTGGAGATATTACTGTTTGTGCATTTACAATATTCATTGATTTTTGCCATTGAAAAACATGTTTTTCATATACCAGAAATGTTTGAAGCTACTGACTGAATGAAAGGAGCTGGCATCTCACTCTCTTTGAATCTTCTTTATCATGCTAGGATTAACAGGAAAAAGCTAAAAATTTCAGAATTGCACCTTGCAATGTGGAGATATTACTGTTTGTGCATTTACAATATTCATTGATTTTTGCCATTGAAAAACATGTTTTTCATATACCAGAAATGTTTGAAGCTACTGACTGAATGAAAGGAGCTGGCATCTCACTCTCTTTGAATCTTCTTTATCATGCTAGGATTAGCAGGAAAAAGCAAAAAATTTCAGAATTGCACCGTGCAATGTGGAGATATTACTGTTTGTGCATTTACAATATTCATTGATTTTTGCCATTGAAAAACATGTTTTTCATATACCAGAAATGTTTGAAGCTACTGACTGAATGAAAGGAGCTGGCATCTCACTCTCTTTGAATCTTCTTTATCATGCTAGGATTAGCAGGAAAAAGCAAAAAATTTCAGAATTGCACCGTGCAATGTGGAGATATTACTGTTTGTGCATTTACAATATTCATTGATTTTTGCCATTGAAAAACATGTTTTTCATATACCAGAAATGTTTGAAGCTACTGACTGAATGAAAGGAGCTGGCATCTCACTCTCTTTGAATCTTCTTTATCATGCTAGGATTAGCAGGAAAAAGCTAAAAATTTCAGAATTGCACCTTGCAATGTGGAGATATTACTGTTTGTGCATTTACAATATTCATTGATTTTTGCCATTGAAAAACATGTTTTTCATATACCAGAAATGTTTGAAGCTACTGACTGAATGAAAGGAGCTGGCATCTCACTCTCTTTGAATCTTCTTTATCATGCTAGGATTAGCAGGAAAAAGCTAAAAATTTCAGAATTGCACCTTGCAATGTGGAGATATTACTGTTTGTGCATTTACAATATTCATTGATTTTTGCCATTGAAAAACGTCCAGAAATGTTTGAAGCTACTGACTGAATGAAAGGAGCTGGCATCTCACTCTCTTTGAATCTTCTTTATCATGCTAGGATTAGCAGGAAAAAGCTAAAAATTTCAGAATTGCACCGTACAATGTGGAGATATTACTGTTTGTGCATTTACAATATTCATTGATTTTTGCCATTGAAAAACATGTTTTTCATATACCAGAAATGTTTGAAGCTACTGACTGAATGAAAGGAGCTGGCATCTCACTCTCTTTGAATCTTCTTTATCATGCTAGGATTAACAGGAAAAAGCTAAAAATTTCAGAATTGCACCTTGCAATGTGGAGATATTACTGTTTGTGCATTTACAATATTCATTGATTTTTGCCATTGAAAAACATGTTTTTCATATACCAGAAATGTTTGAAGCTACTGACTGAATGAAAGGAGCTGGCATCTCACTCTCTTTGAATCTTCTTTATCATGCTAGGATTAGCAGGAAAAAGCAAAAAATTTCAGAATTGCACCGTGCAATGTGGAGATATTACTGTTTGTGCATTTACAATATTCATTGATTTTTGCCATTGAAAAACGTCCAGAAATGTTTGAAGCTACTGACTGAATGAAAGGAGCTGGCATCTCACTCTCTTTGAATCTTCTTTATCATGCTAGGATTAGCAGGAAAAAGCTAAAAATTTCAGAATTGCACCTTGCAATGTGGAGATATTACTGTTTGTGCATTTACAATATTCATTGATTTTTGCCATTGAAAAACATGTTTTTCATATACCAGAAATGTTTGAAGCTACTGACTGAATGAAAGGAGCTGGCATCTCACTCTCTTTGAATCTTCTTTATCATGCTAGGATTAGCAGGAAAAAGCAAAAAATTTCAGAATTGCACCGTGCAATGTGGAGATATTACTGTTTGTGCATTTACAATATTCATTGATTTTTGCCATTGAAAAACGTCCAGAAATGTTTGAAGCTACTGACTGAATGAAAGGAGCTGGCATCTCACTCTCTTTGAATCTTCTTTATCATGCTAGGATTAGCAGGAAAAAGCTAAAAATTTCAGAATTGCACCGTGCAATGTGGAGATATTACTGTTTGTGCATTTACAATATTCATTGATTTTTGCCATTGAAAAACATGTTTTTCATATACCAGAAATGTTTGAAGCTACTGACTGAATGAAAGGAGCTGGCATCTCACTCTCTTTGAATCTTCTTTATCATGCTAGGATTAACAGGAAAAAGCAAAAAATTTCAGAATTGCACCTTGCAATGTGGAGATATTACTGTTTGTGCATTTACAATATTCATTGATTTTTGCCATTGAAAAACATGTTTTTCATATACCAGAAATGTTTGAAGCTACTGACTGAATGAAAGGAGCTGGCATCTCACTCTCTTTGAATCTTCTTTATCATGCTAGGATTAACAGGAAAAAGCTAAAAATTTCAGAATTGCACCTTGCAATGTGGAGATATTACTGTTTGTGCATTTACAATATTCATTGATTTTTGCCATTGAAAAACATGTTTCTCATATACCAGAAATGTTTGAAGCTACTGACTGAATGAAAGGAGCTGGCATCTCACTCTCTTTGAATCTTCTTTATCATGCTAGGATTAACAGGAAAAAGCTAAAAATTTCAGAATTGCACCTTGCAATGTGGAGATATTACTGTTTGTGCATTTACAATATTCATTGATTTTTGCCATTGAAAAACGTCCAGAAATGTTTGAAGCTACTGACTGAATGAAAGGAGCTGGCATCTCACTCTCTTTGAATCTTCTTTATCATTCTAGGATTAACAGGAAAAAGCTAAAAATTTCAGAATTGCACCGTGCAATGTGGAGATATTACTGTTTGTGCATTTACAATATTCATTGATTTTTGCCATTGAAAAACATGTTTTTCATATACCAGAAATGTTTGAAGCTACTGACTGAATGAAAGGAGCTGGCATCTCACTCTCTTTGAATCTTCTTTATCATGCTAGGATTAACAGGAAAAAGCAAAACATTTCAGAATTGCACCGTGCAATGTGGAGATATTACTGTTTGTGCATTTACAATATTCATTGATTTTTGCCATTGAAAAACATGTTTTTCATATACCAGAAATGTTTGAAGCTACTGACTGAATGAAAGGAGCTGGCATCTCACTCTCTTTGAATCTTCTTTATCATGCTAGGATTAGCAGGAAAAAGCTAAAAATTTCAGAATTGCACCGTGCAATGTGGAGATATTACTGTTTGTGCATTTACAATATTCATTGATTTTTGCCATTGAAAAACATGTTTTTCATATACCAGAAATGTTTGAAGCTACTGACTGAATGAAAGGAGCTGGCATCTCACTCTCTTTGAATCTTCTTTATCATGCTAGGATTAGCAGGAAAAAGCAAAAAATTTCAGAATTGCACCGTGCAATGTGGAGATATTACTATTTGTGCATTTACAATATTCATTGATTTTTGCCATTGAAAAACATGTTTTTCATATACCAGAAATGTTTGAAGCTACTGACTGAATGAAAGGAGCTGGCATCTCACTCTCTTTGAATCTTCTTTATCATGCTAGGATTAACAGGAAAAAGCTAAAAATTTCAGAATTGCACCGTGCAATGTGGAGATATTACTGTTTGTGCATTTACAATATTCATTGATTTTTGCCATTGAAAAACATGTTTTTCATATACCAGAAATGTTTGAAGCTACTGACTGAATGAAAGGAGCTGGCATCTCACTCTCTTTGAATCTTCTTTATCATGCTAGGATTAACAGGAAAAAGCAAAAAATTTCAGAATTGCACCGTGCAATGTGGAGATATTACTGTTTGTGCATTTACAATATTCATTGATTTTTGCCATTGAAAAACATGTTTTTCATATACCAGAAATGTTTGAAGCTACTGACTGAATGAAAGGAGCTGGCATCTCACTCTCTTTGAATCTTCTTTATCATGCTAGGATTAACAGGAAAAAGCTAAAAATTTCAGAATTGCACCTTGCAATGTGGAGATATTACTGTTTGTGCATTTACAATATTCATTGATTTTTGCCATTGAAAAACATGTTTTTCATATACCAGAAATGTTTGAAGCTACTGACTGAATGAAAGGAGCTGGCATCTCACTCTCTTTGAATCTTCTTTATCATGCTAGGATTAGCAGGAAAAAGCTAAAAATTTCAGAATTGCACCGTGCAATGTGGAGATATTACTGTTTGTGCATTTACAATATTCATTGATTTTTGCCATTGAAAAACATGTTTTTCATATACCAGAAATGTTTGAAGCTACTGACTGAATGAAAGGAGCTGGCATCTCACTCTCTTTGAATCTTCTTTATCATGCTAGGATTAGCAGGAAAAAGCAAAAAATTTCAGAATTGCACCGTGCAATGTGGAGATATTACTGTTTGTGCATTTACAATATTCATTGATTTTTGCCATTGAAAAACATGTTTTTCATATACCAGAAATGTTTGAAGCTACTGACTGAATGAAAGGAGCTGGCATCTCACTCTCTTTGAATCTTCTTTATCATGCTAGGATTAGCAGGAAAAAGCAAAAAATTTCAGAATTGCACCTTGCAATGTGGAGATATTACTGTTTGTGCATTTACAATATTCATTGATTTTTGCCATTGAAAAACATGTTTTTCATATACCAGAAATGTTTGAAGCTACTGACTGAATGAAAGGAGCTGGCATCTCACTCTCTTTGAATCTTCTTTATCATGCTAGGATTAGCAGGAAAAAGCAAAAAATTTCAGAATTGCACCGTGCAATGTGGAGATATTACTGTTTGTGCATTTACAATATTCATTGATTTTTGCCATTGAAAAACGTCCAGAAATGTTTGAAGCTACTGACTGAATGAAAGGAGCTGGCATCTCACTCTCTTTGAATCTTCTTTATCATGCTAGGATTAACAGGAAAAAGCTAAAAATTTCAGAATTGCACCGTGCAATGTGGAGATATTACTGTTTGTGCATTTACAATATTCATTGATTTTTGCCATTGAAAAACGTCCAGAAATGTTTGAAGCTACTGACTGAATGAAAGGAGCTGGCATCTCACTCTCTTTGAATCTTCTTTATCATGCTAGGATTAACAGGAAAAAGCTAAAAATTTCAGAATTGCACCTTGCAATGTGGAGATATTACTGTTTGTGCATTTACAATATTCATTGATTTTTGCCATTGAAAAACATGTTTTTCATATACCAGAAATGTTTGAAGCTACTGACTGAATGAAAGGAGCTGGCATCTCACTCTCTTTGAATCTTCTTTATCATGCTAGGATTAACAGGAAAAAGCTAAAAATTTCAGAATTGCACCTTGCAATGTGGAGATATTACTGTTTGTGCATTTACAATATTCATTGATTTTTGCCATTGAAAAACATGTTTTTCATATACCAGAAATGTTTGAAGCTACTGACTGAATGAAAGGAGCTGGCATCTCACTCTCTTTGAATCTTCTTTATCATGCTAGGATTAACAGGAAAAAGCAAAAAATTTCAGAATTGCACCGTGCAATGTGGAGATATTACTGTTTGTGCATTTACAATATTCATTGATTTTTGCCATTGAAAAACATGTTTTTCATATACCAGAAATGTTTGAAGCTACTGACTGAATGAAAGGAGCTGGCATCTCACTCTCTTTGAATCTTCTTTATCATGCTAGGATTAGCAGGAAAAAGCTAAAAATTTCAGAATTGCACCGTGCAATGTGGAGATATTACTGTTTGTGCATTTACAATATTCATTGATTTTTGCCATTGAAAAACATGTTTTTCATATACCAGAAATGTTTGAAGCTACTGACTGAATGAAAGGAGCTGGCATCTCACTCTCTTTGAATCTTCTTTATCATGCTAGGATTAGCAGGAAAAAGCAAAAAATTTCAGAATTGCACCGTGCAATGTGGAGATATTACTGTTTGTGCATTTACAATATTCATTGATTTTTGCCATTGAAAAACATGTTTTTCATATACCGAAATGTTTGAAGCTACTGACTGAATGAAAGGAGCTGGCATCTCACTCTCTTTGAATCTTCTTTATCATGCTAGGATTAACAGGAAAAAGCTAAAAATTTCAGAATTGCACCGTGCAATGTGGAGATATTACTGTTTGTGCATTTACAATATTCATTGATTTTTGCCATTGAAAAACATGTTTTTCATATACCAGAAATGTTTGAAGCTACTGACTGAATGAAAGGAGCTGGCATCTCACTCTCTTTGAATCTTCTTTATCATGCTAGGATTAGCAGGAAAAAGCAAAAAATTTCAGAATTGCACCGTGCAATGTGGAGATATTACTGTTTGTGCATTTACAATATTCATTGATTTTTGCCATTGAAAAACATGTTTTTCATATACCAGAAATGTTTGAAGCTACTGACTGAATGAAAGGAGCTGGCATCTCACTCTCTTTGAATCTTCTTTATCATGCTAGGATTAGCAGGAAAAAGCTAAAAATTTCAGAATTGCACCGTGCAATGTGGAGATATTACTGTTTGTGCATTTACAATATTCATTGATTTTTGCCATTGAAAAACATGTTTTTCATATACCAGAAATGTTTGAAGCTACTGACTGAATGAAAGGAGCTGGCATCTCACTCTCTTTGAATCTTCTTTATCATGCTAGGATTAGCAGGAAAAAGCAAAAAATTTCAGAATTGCACCGTGCAATGTGGAGATATTACTGTTTGTGCATTTACAATATTCATTGATTTTTGCCATTGAAAAACATGTTTTTCATATACCAGAAATGTTTGAAGCTACTGACTGAATGAAAGGAGCTGGCATCTCACTCTCTTTGAATCTTCTTTATCATGCTAGGATTAACAGGAAAAAGCAAAAAATTTCAGAATTGCACCTTGCAATGTGGAGATATTACTGTTTGTGCATTTACAATATTCATTGATTTTTGCCATTGAAAAACATGTTTTTCATATACCAGAAATGTTTGAAGCTACTGACTGAATGAAAGGAGCTGGCATCTCACTCTCTTTGAATCTTCTTTATCATGCTAGGATTAGCAGGAAAAAGCAAAAAATTTCAGAATTGCACCGTGCAATGTGGAGATATTACTGTTTGTGCATTTAGAATATTCATTGATTTTTGCCATTGAAAAACATGTTTTTCATATACCAGAAATGTTTGAAGCTACTGACTGAATGAAAGGAGCTGGCATCTCACTCTCTTTGAATCTTCTTTATCATGCTAGGATTAACAGGAAAAAGCTAAAAATTTCAGAATTGCACCTTGCAATGTGGAGATATTACTGTTTGTGCATTTACAATATTCATTGATTTTTGCCATTGAAAAACATGTTTTTCATATACCAGAAATGTTTGAAGCTACTGACTGAATGAAAGGAGCTGGCATCTCACTCTCTTTGAATCTTCTTTATCATGCTAGGATTAGCAGGAAAAAGCAAAAAATTTCAGAATTGCACCGTGCAATGTGGAGATATTACTGTTTGTGCATTTACAATATTCATTGATTTTTGCCATTGAAAAACATGTTTTTCATATACCAGAAATGTTTGAAGCTACTGACTGAATGAAAGGAGCTGGCATCTCACTCTCTTTGAATCTTCTTTATCATGCTAGGATTAGCAGGAAAAAGCTAAAAATTTCAGAATTGCACCTTGCAATGTGGAGATATTACTGTTTGTGCATTTACAATATTCATTGATTTTTGCCATTGAAAAACATGTTTTTCATATACCAGAAATGTTTGAAGCTACTGACTGAATGAAAGGAGCTGGCATCTCACTCTCTTTGAATCTTCTTTATCATGCTAGGATTAACAGGAAAAAGCTAAAAATTTCAGAATTGCACCTTGCAATGTGGAGATATTACTGTTTGTGCATTTACAATATTCATTGATTTTTGCCATTGAAAAACATGTTTTTCATATACCAGAAATGTTTGAAGCTACTGACTGAATGAAAGGAGCTGGCATCTCACTCTCTTTGAATCTTCTTTATCATGCTAGGATTAACAGGAAAAAGCAAAAAATTTCAGAATTGCACCGTGCAATGTGGAGATATTACTGTTTGTGCATTTACAATATTCATTGATTTTTGCCATTGAAAAACGTCCAGAAATGTTTGAAGCTACTGACTGAATGAAAGGAGCTGGCATCTCACTCTCTTTGAATCTTCTTTATCATGCTAGGATTAGCAGGAAAAAGCAAAAAATTTCAGAATTGCACCGTGCAATGTGGAGATATTACTGTTTGTGCATTTACAATATTCATTGATTTTTGCCATTGAAAAACATGTTTTTCATATACCAGAAATGTTTGAAGCTACTGACTGAATGAAAGGAGCTGGCATCTCACTCTCTTTGAATCTTCTTTATCATGCTAGGATTAGCAGGAAAAAGCAAAAAATTTCAGAATTGCACCGTGCAATGTGGAGATATTACTGTTTGTGCATTTACAATATTCATTGATTTTTGCCATTGAAAAACATGTTTTTCATATACCAGAAATGTTTGAAGCTACTGACTGAATGAAAGGAGCTGGCATCTCACTCTCTTTGAATCTTCTTTATCATGCTAGGATTAGCAGGAAAAAGCTAAAAATTTCAGAATTGCACCTTGCAATGTGGAGATATTACTGTTTGTGCATTTACAATATTCATTGATTTTTGCCATTGAAAAACATGTTTTTCATATACCAGAAATGTTTGAAGCTACTGACTGAATGAAAGGAGCTGGCATCTCACTCTCTTTGAATCTTCTTTATCATGCTAGGATTAGCAGGAAAAAGCTAAAAATTTCAGAATTGCACCTTGCAATGTGGAGATATTACTGTTTGTGCATTTACAATATTCATTGATTTTTGCCATTGAAAAACATGTTTTTCATATACCAGAAATGTTTGAAGCTACTGACTGAATGAAAGGAGCTGGCATCTCACTCTCTTTGAATCTTCTTTATCATGCTAGGATTAGCAGGAAAAAGCAAAAAATTTCAGAATTGCACCGTGCAATGTGGAGATATTACTGTTTGTGCATTTACAATATTCATTGATTTTTGCCATTGAAAAACGTCCAGAAATGTTTGAAGCTACTGACTGAATGAAAGGAGCTGGCATCTCACTCTCTTTGAATCTTCTTTATCATGCTAGGATTAGCAGGAAAAAGCTAAAAATTTCAGAATTGCACCGTGCAATGTGGAGATATTACTGTTTGTGCATTTACAATATTCATTGATTTTTGCCATTGAAAAACATGTTTTTCATATACCAGAAATGTTTGAAGCTACTGACTGAATGAAAGGAGCTGGCATCTCACTCTCTTTGAATCTTCTTTATCATGCTAGGATTAACAGGAAAAAGCAAAAAATTTCAGAATTGCACCTTGCAATGTGGAGATATTACTGTTTGTGCATTTACAATATTCATTGATTTTTGCCATTGAAAAACATGTTTTTCATATACCAGAAATGTTTGAAGCTACTGACTGAATGAAAGGAGCTGGCATCTCACTCTCTTTGAATCTTCTTTATCATGCTAGGATTAACAGGAAAAAGCTAAAAATTTCAGAATTGCACCTTGCAATGTGGAGATATTACTGTTTGTGCATTTACAATATTCATTGATTTTTGCCATTGAAAAACATGTTTTTCATATACCAGAAATGTTTGAAGCTACTGACTGAATGAAAGGAGCTGGCATCTCACTCTCTTTGAATCTTCTTTATCATGCTAGGATTAACAGGAAAAAGCTAAAAATTTCAGAATTGCACCTTGCAATGTGGAGATATTACTGTTTGTGCATTTACAATATTCATTGATTTTTGCCATTGAAAAACGTCCAGAAATGTTTGAAGCTACTGACTGAATGAAAGGAGCTGGCATCTCACTCTCTTTGAATCTTCTTTATCATTCTAGGATTAACAGGAAAAAGCTAAAAATTTCAGAATTGCACCGTGCAATGTGGAGATATTACTGTTTGTGCATTTACAATATTCATTGATTTTTGCCATTGAAAAACATGTTTTTCATATACCAGAAATGTTTGAAGCTACTGACTGAATGAAAGGAGCTGGCATCTCACTCTCTTTGAATCTTCTTTATCATGCTAGGATTAACAGGAAAAAGCAAAACATTTCAGAATTGCACCGTGCAATGTGGAGATATTACTGTTTGTGCATTTACAATATTCATTGATTTTTGCCATTGAAAAACATGTTTTTCATATACCAGAAATGTTTGAAGCTACTGACTGAATGAAAGGAGCTGGCATCTCACTCTCTTTGAATCTTCTTTATCATGCTAGGATTAGCAGGAAAAAGCTAAAAATTTCAGAATTGCACCGTGCAATGTGGAGATATTACTGTTTGTGCATTTACAATATTCATTGATTTTTGCCATTGAAAAACATGTTTTTCATATACCAGAAATGTTTGAAGCTACTGACTGAATGAAAGGAGGGCATCTCACTCTCTTTGAATCTTCTTTATCATGCTAGGATTAGCAGGAAAAAGCAAAAAATTTCAGAATTGCACCGTGCAATGTGGAGATATTACTATTTGTGCATTTACAATATTCATTGATTTTTGCCATTGAAAAACATGTTTTTCATATACCAGAAATGTTTGAAGCTACTGACTGAATGAAAGGAGCTGCTATCTCACTCTCTTTGAATCTTCTTTATCATGCTAGGATTAACAGGAAAAAGCTAAAAATTTCAGAATTGCACCGTGCAATGTGGAGATATTACTGTTTGTGCATTTACAATATTCATTGATTTTTGCCATTGAAAAACATGTTTTTCATATACCAGAAATGTTTGAAGCTACTGACTGAATGAAAGGAGCTGGCATCTCACTCTCTTTGAATCTTCTTTATCATGCTAGGATTAACAGGAAAAAGCAAAAAATTTCAGAATTGCACCGTGCAATGTGGAGATATTACTGTTTGTGCATTTACAATATTCATTGATTTTTGCCATTGAAAAACATGTTTTTCATATACCAGAAATGTTTGAAGCTACTGACTGAATGAAAGGAGCTGGCATCTCACTCTCTTTGAATCTTCTTTATCATGCTAGGATTAACAGGAAAAAGCTAAAAATTTCAGAATTGCACCTTGCAATGTGGAGATATTACTGTTTGTGCATTTACAATATTCATTGATTTTTGCCATTGAAAAACATGTTTTTCATATACCAGAAATGTTTGAAGCTACTGACTGAATGAAAGGAGCTGGCATCTCACTCTCTTTGAATCTTCTTTATCATGCTAGGATTAGCAGGAAAAAGCTAAAAATTTCAGAATTGCACCGTGCAATGTGGAGATATTACTGTTTGTGCATTTACAATATTCATTGATTTTTGCCATTGAAAAACATGTTTTTCATATACCAGAAATGTTTGAAGCTACTGACTGAATGAAAGGAGCTGGCATCTCACTCTCTTTGAATCTTCTTTATCATGCTAGGATTAGCAGGAAAAAGCAAAAAATTTCAGAATTGCACCTTGCAATGTGGAGATATTACTGTTTGTGCATTTACAATATTCATTGATTTTTGCCATTGAAAAACATGTTTTTCATATACCAGAAATGTTTGAAGCTACTGACTGAATGAAAGGAGCTGGCATCTCACTCTCTTTGAATCTTCTTTATCATGCTAGGATTAGCAGGAAAAAGCAAAAAATTTCAGAATTGCACCGTGCAATGTGGAGATATTACTGTTTGTGCATTTACAATATTCATTGATTTTTGCCATTGAAAAACGTCCAGAAATGTTTGAAGCTACTGACTGAATGAAAGGAGCTGGCATCTCACTCTCTTTGAATCTTCTTTATCATGCTAGGATTAACAGGAAAAAGCTAAAAATTTCAGAATTGCACCGTGCAATGTGGAGATATTACTGTTTGTGCATTTACAATATTCATTGATTTTTGCCATTGAAAAACGTCCAGAAATGTTTGAAGCTACTGACTGAATGAAAGGAGCTGGCATCTCACTCTCTTTGAATCTTCTTTATCATGCTAGGATTAACAGGAAAAAGCTAAAAATTTCAGAATTGCACCTTGCAATGTGGAGATATTACTGTTTGTGCATTTACAATATTCATTGATTTTTGCCATTGAAAAACATGTTTTTCATATACCAGAAATGTTTGAAGCTACTGACTGAATGAAAGGAGCTGGCATCTCACTCTCTTTGAATCTTCTTTATCATGCTAGGATTAACAGGAAAAAGCTAAAAATTTCAGAATTGCACCTTGCAATGTGGAGATATTACTGTTTGTGCATTTACAATATTCATTGATTTTTGCCATTGAAAAACATGTTTTTCATATACCAGAAATGTTTGAAGCTACTGACTGAATGAAAGGAGCTGGCATCTCACTCTCTTTGAATCTTCTTTATCATGCTAGGATTAACAGGAAAAAGCAAAAAATTTCAGAATTGCACCGTGCAATGTGGAGATATTACTGTTTGTGCATTTACAATATTCATTGATTTTTGCCATTGAAAAACATGTTTTTCATATACCAGAAATGTTTGAAGCTACTGACTGAATGAAAGGAGCTGGCATCTCACTCTCTTTGAATCTTCTTTATCATGCTAGGATTAGCAGGAAAAAGCTAAAAATTTCAGAATTGCACCGTGCAATGTGGAGATATTACTGTTTGTGCATTTACAATATTCATTGATTTTTGCCATTGAAAAACATGTTTTTCATATACCAGAAATGTTTGAAGCTACTGACTGAATGAAAGGAGCTGGCATCTCACTCTCTTTGAATCTTCTTTATCATGCTAGGATTAGCAGGAAAAAGCAAAAAATTTCAGAATTGCACCGTGCAATGTGGAGATATTACTGTTTGTGCATTTACAATATTCATTGATTTTTGCCATTGAAAAACATGTTTTTCATATACCGAAATGTTTGAAGCTACTGACTGAATGAAAGGAGCTGGCATCTCACTCTCTTTGAATCTTCTTTATCATGCTAGGATTAACAGGAAAAAGCTAAAAATTTCAGAATTGCACCGTGCAATGTGGAGATATTACTGTTTGTGCATTTACAATATTCATTGATTTTTGCCATTGAAAAACATGTTTTTCATATACCAGAAATGTTTGAAGCTACTGACTGAATGAAAGGAGCTGGCATCTCACTCTCTTTGAATCTTCTTTATCATGCTAGGATTAGCAGGAAAAAGCAAAAAATTTCAGAATTGCACCGTGCAATGTGGAGATATTACTGTTTGTGCATTTACAATATTCATTGATTTTTGCCATTGAAAAACATGTTTTTCATATACCAGAAATGTTTGAAGCTACTGACTGAATGAAAGGAGCTGGCATCTCACTCTCTTTGAATCTTCTTTATCATGCTAGGATTAGCAGGAAAAAGCTAAAAATTTCAGAATTGCACCGTGCAATGTGGAGATATTACTGTTTGTGCATTTACAATATTCATTGATTTTTGCCATTGAAAAACATGTTTTTCATATACCAGAAATGTTTGAAGCTACTGACTGAATGAAAGGAGCTGGCATCTCACTCTCTTTGAATCTTCTTTATCATGCTAGGATTAGCAGGAAAAAGCAAAAAATTTCAGAATTGCACCGTGCAATGTGGAGATATTACTGTTTGTGCATTTACAATATTCATTGATTTTTGCCATTGAAAAACATGTTTTTCATATACCAGAAATGTTTGAAGCTACTGACTGAATGAAAGGAGCTGGCATCTCACTCTCTTTGAATCTTCTTTATCATGCTAGGATTAACAGGAAAAAGCAAAAAATTTCAGAATTGCACCTTGCAATGTGGAGATATTACTGTTTGTGCATTTACAATATTCATTGATTTTTGCCATTGAAAAACATGTTTTTCATATACCAGAAATGTTTGAAGCTACTGACTGAATGAAAGGAGCTGGCATCTCACTCTCTTTGAATCTTCTTTATCATGCTAGGATTAGCAGGAAAAAGCAAAAAATTTCAGAATTGCACCGTGCAATGTGGAGATATTACTGTTTGTGCATTTAGAATATTCATTGATTTTTGCCATTGAAAAACATGTTTTTCATATACCAGAAATGTTTGAAGCTACTGACTGAATGAAAGGAGCTGGCATCTCACTCTCTTTGAATCTTCTTTATCATGCTAGGATTAACAGGAAAAAGCTAAAAATTTCAGAATTGCACCTTGCAATGTGGAGATATTACTGTTTGTGCATTTACAATATTCATTGATTTTTGCCATTGAAAAACATGTTTTTCATATACCAGAAATGTTTGAAGCTACTGACTGAATGAAAGGAGCTGGCATCTCACTCTCTTTGAATCTTCTTTATCATGCTAGGATTAGCAGGAAAAAGCAAAAAATTTCAGAATTGCACCGTGCAATGTGGAGATATTACTGTTTGTGCATTTACAATATTCATTGATTTTTGCCATTGAAAAACATGTTTTTCATATACCAGAAATGTTTGAAGCTACTGACTGAATGAAAGGAGCTGGCATCTCACTCTCTTTGAATCTTCTTTATCATGCTAGGATTAGCAGGAAAAAGCTAAAAATTTCAGAATTGCACCTTGCAATGTGGAGATATTACTGTTTGTGCATTTACAATATTCATTGATTTTTGCCATTGAAAAACATGTTTTTCATATACCAGAAATGTTTGAAGCTACTGACTGAATGAAAGGAGCTGGCATCTCACTCTCTTTGAATCTTCTTTATCATGCTAGGATTAACAGGAAAAAGCTAAAAATTTCAGAATTGCACCTTGCAATGTGGAGATATTACTGTTTGTGCATTTACAATATTCATTGATTTTTGCCATTGAAAAACATGTTTTTCATATACCAGAAATGTTTGAAGCTACTGACTGAATGAAAGGAGCTGGCATCTCACTCTCTTTGAATCTTCTTTATCATGCTAGGATTAACAGGAAAAAGCAAAAAATTTCAGAATTGCACCGTGCAATGTGGAGATATTACTGTTTGTGCATTTACAATATTCATTGATTTTTGCCATTGAAAAACGTCCAGAAATGTTTGAAGCTGACTGAATGAAAGGAGCTGGCATCTCACTCTCTTTGAATCTTCTTTATCATGCTAGGATTAGCAGGAAAAAGCAAAAAATTTCAGAATTGCACCGTGCAATGTGGAGATATTACTGTTTGTGCATTTACAATATTCATTGATTTTTGCCATTGAAAAACATGTTTTTCATATACCAGAAATGTTTGAAGCTACTGACTGAATGAAAGGAGCTGGCATCTCACTCTCTTTGAATCTTCTTTATCATGCTAGGATTAGCAGGAAAAAGCAAAAAATTTCAGAATTGCACCGTGCAATGTGGAGATATTACTGTTTGTGCATTTACAATATTCATTGATTTTTGCCATTGAAAAACATGTTTTTCATATACCAGAAATGTTTGAAGCTACTGACTGAATGAAAGGAGCTGGCATCTCACTCTCTTTGAATCTTCTTTATCATGCTAGGATTAGCAGGAAAAAGCTAAAAATTTCAGAATTGCACCTTGCAATGTGGAGATATTACTGTTTGTGCATTTACAATATTCATTGATTTTTGCCATTGAAAAACATGTTTTTCATATACCAGAAATGTTTGAAGCTACTGACTGAATGAAAGGAGCTGGCATCTCACTCTCTTTGAATCTTCTTTATCATGCTAGGATTAACAGGAAAAGCTAAAAATTTCAGAATTGCACCTTGCAATGTGGAGATATTACTGTTTGTGCATTTACAATATTCATTGATTTTTGCCATTGAAAAACATGTTTTTCATATACCAGAAATGTTTGAAGCTACTGACTGAATGAAAGGAGCTGGCATCTCACTCTCTTTGAATCTTCTTTATCATGCTAGGATTAACAGGAAAAAGCAAAAAATTTCAGAATTGCACCGTGCAATGTGGAGATATTACTGTTTGTGCATTTACAATATTCATTGATTTTTGCCATTGAAAAACGTCCAGAAATGTTTGAAGCTACTGACTGAATGAAAGGAGCTGGCATCTCACTCTCTTTGAATCTTCTTTATCATGCTAGGATTAGCAGGAAAAAGCAAAAAATTTCAGAATTGCACCGTGCAATGTGGAGATATTACTGTTTGTGCATTTACAATATTCATTGATTTTTGCCATTGAAAAACATGTTTTTCATATACCAGAAATGTTTGAAGCTACTGACTGAATGAAAGGAGCTGGCATCTCACTCTCTTTGAATCTTCTTTATCATGCTAGGATTAGCAGGAAAAAGCAAAAAATTTCAGAATTGCACCTTGCAATGTGGAGATATTACTGTTTGTGCATTTACAATATTCATTGATTTTTGCCACTGAAAAACATGTTTTTCATATACCAGAAATGTTTGAAGCTACTGACTGAATGAAAGGAGCTGGCATCTCACTCTCTTTGAATCTTCTTTATCATGCTAGGATTAGCAGGAAAAAGCAAAAATTTCAGAATTGCACCGTGCAATGTGGAGATATTACTGTTTGTGCATTTACAATATTCATTGATTTTTGCCATTGAAAAACGTCCAGAAATGTTTGAAGCTACTGACTGAATGAAAGGAGCTGGCATCTCACTCTCTTTGAATCTTCTTTATCATGCTAGGATTAACAGGAAAAAGCTAAAAATTTCAGAATTGCACCTTGCAATGTGGAGATATTACTGTTTGTGCATTTACAATATTCATTGATTTTTGCCATTGAAAAACATGTTTTTCATATACCAGAAATGTTTGAAGCTACTGACTGAATGAAAGGAGCTGGCATCTCACTCTCTTTGAATCTTCTTTATCATGCTAGGATTAACAGGAAAAAGCTAAAAATTTCAGAATTGCACCTTGCAATGTGGAGATATTACTGTTTGTGCATTTACAATATTCATTGATTTTTGCCATTGAAAAACGTCCAGAAATGTTTGAAGCTACTGACTGAATGAAAGGAGCTGGCATCTCACTCTCTTTGAATCTTCTTTATCATGCTAGGATTAACAGGAAAAAGCTAAAAATTTCAGAATTGCACCTTGCAATGTGGAGATATTACTGTTTGTGCATTTACAATATTCATTGATTTTTGCCATTGAAAAACGTCCAGAAATGTTTGAAGCTACTGACTGAATGAAAGGAGCTGGCATCTCACTCTCTTTGAATCTTCTTTATCATGCTAGGATTAACAGGAAAAAGCTAAAAATTTCAGAATTGCACCTTGCAATGTGGAGATATTACTGTTTGTGCATTTACAATATTCATTGATTTTTGCCATTGAAAAACATGTTTTTCATATACCAGAAATGTTTGAAGCTACTGACTGAATGAAAGGAGCTGGCATCTCACTCTCTTTGAATCTTCTTTATCATGCTAGGATTAGCAGGAAAAAGCAAAAAATTTCAGAATTGCACCGTGCAATGTGGAGATATTACTGTTTGTGCATTTACAATATTCATTGATTTTTGCCATTGAAAAACATGTTTTTCATATACCAGAAATGTTTGAAGCTACTGACTGAATGAAAGGAGCTGGCATCTCACTCTCTTTGAATCTTCTTTATCATGCTAGGATTAGCAGGAAAAAGCTAAAAATTTCAGAATTGCACCTTGCAATGTGGAGATATTACTGTTTGTGCATTTACAATATTCATTGATTTTTGCCATTGAAAAACATGTTTTTCATATACCAGAAATGTTTGAAGCTACTGACTGAATGAAAGGAGCTGGCATCTCACTCTCTTTGAATCTTCTTTATCATGCTAGGATTAACAGGAAAAAGCTAAAAATTTCAGAATTGCACCTTGCAATGTGGAGATATTACTGTTTGTGCATTTACAATATTCATTGATTTTTGCCATTGAAAAACATGTTTTTCATATACCAGAAATGTTTGAAGCTACTGACTGAATGAAAGGAGCTGGCATCTCACTCTCTTTGAATCTTCTTTATCATGCTAGGATTAACAGGAAAAAGCAAAAAATTTCAGAATTGCACCGTGCAATGTGGAGATATTACTGTTTGTGCATTTACAATATTCATTGATTTTTGCCATTGAAAAACGTCCAGAAATGTTTGAAGCTGACTGAATGAAAGGAGCTGGCATCTCACTCTCTTTGAATCTTCTTTATCATGCTAGGATTAGCAGGAAAAAGCAAAAAATTTCAGAATTGCACCGTGCAATGTGGAGATATTACTGTTTGTGCATTTACAATATTCATTGATTTTTGCCATTGAAAAACATGTTTTTCATATACCAGAAATGTTTGAAGCTACTGACTGAATGAAAGGAGCTGGCATCTCACTCTCTTTGAATCTTCTTTATCATGCTAGGATTAGCAGGAAAAAGCAAAAAATTTCAGAATTGCACCGTGCAATGTGGAGATATTACTGTTTGTGCATTTACAATATTCATTGATTTTTGCCATTGAAAAACATGTTTTTCATATACCAGAAATGTTTGAAGCTACTGACTGAATGAAAGGAGCTGGCATCTCACTCTCTTTGAATCTTCTTTATCATGCTAGGATTAGCAGGAAAAAGCTAAAAATTTCAGAATTGCACCTTGCAATGTGGAGATATTACTGTTTGTGCATTTACAATATTCATTGATTTTTGCCATTGAAAAACATGTTTTTCATATACCAGAAATGTTTGAAGCTACTGACTGAATGAAAGGAGCTGGCATCTCACTCTCTTTGAATCTTCTTTATCATGCTAGGATTAACAGGAAAAAGCTAAAAATTTCAGAATTGCACCTTGCAATGTGGAGATATTACTGTTTGTGCATTTACAATATTCATTGATTTTTGCCATTGAAAAACATGTTTTTCATATACCAGAAATGTTTGAAGCTACTGACTGAATGAAAGGAGCTGGCATCTCACTCTCTTTGAATCTTCTTTATCATGCTAGGATTAACAGGAAAAAGCAAAAAATTTCAGAATTGCACCGTGCAATGTGGAGATATTACTGTTTGTGCATTTACAATATTCATTGATTTTTGCCATTGAAAAACGTCCAGAAATGTTTGAAGCTACTGACTGAATGAAAGGAGCTGGCATCTCACTCTCTTTGAATCTTCTTTATCATGCTAGGATTAGCAGGAAAAAGCAAAAATTTCAGAATTGCACCTTGCAATGTGGAGATATTACTGTTTGTGCATTTACAATATTCATTGATTTTTGCCACTGAAAAACATGTTTTTCATATACCAGAAATGTTTGAAGCTACTGACTGAATGAAAGGAGCTGGCATCTCACTCTCTTTGAATCTTCTTTATCATGCTAGGATTAGCAGGAAAAAGCAAAAAATTTCAGAATTGCACCGTGCAATGTGGAGATATTACTGTTTGTGCATTTACAATATTCATTGATTTTTGCCATTGAAAAACGTCCAGAAATGTTTGAAGCTACTGACTGAATGAAAGGAGCTGGCATCTCACTCTCTTTGAATCTTCTTTATCATGCTAGGATTAACAGGAAAAAGCTAAAAATTTCAGAATTGCACCTTGCAATGTGGAGATATTACTGTTTGTGCATTTACAATATTCATTGATTTTTGCCATTGAAAAACATGTTTTTCATATACCAGAAATGTTTGAAGCTACTGACTGAATGAAAGGAGCTGGCATCTCACTCTCTTTGAATCTTCTTTATCATGCTAGGATTAACAGGAAAAAGCTAAAAATTTCAGAATTGCACCTTGCAATGTGGAGATATTACTGTTTGTGCATTTACAATATTCATTGATTTTTGCCATTGAAAAACGTGGTTTTCCTCCATAACAGAAATGTTTGAAGCTACTGACTGAATGAAAGGAGCTGGCATCTCACTCTCTTTGAATCTTCTTTATCATGCTAGGATTAACAGGAAAAAGCTAAAAATTTCAGAATTGCACCTTGCAATGTGGAGATATTACTGTTTGTGCATTTACAATATTCATTGATTTTTGCCATTGAAAAACGTCCAGAAATGTTTGAAGCTACTGACTGAATGAAAGGAGCTGGCATCTCACTCTCTTTGAATCTTCTTTATCATGCTAGGATTAACAGGAAAAAGCTAAAAATTTCAGAATTGCACCTTGCAATGTGGAGATATTACTGTTTGTGCATTTACAATATTCATTGATTTTTGCCATTGAAAAACGTCCAGAAATGTTTGAAGCTACTGACTGAATGAAAGGAGCTGGCATCTCACTCTCTTTGAATCTTCTTTATCATGCTAGGATTAACAGGAAAAAGCTAAAAATTTCAGAATTGCACCTTGCAATGTGGAGATATTACTGTTTGTGCATTTACAATATTCATTGATTTTTGCCATTGAAAAACATGTTTTTCATATACCAGAAATGTTTGAAGCTACTGACTGAATGAAAGGAGCTGGCATCTCACTCTCTTTGAATCTTCTTTATCATGCTAGGATTAGCAGGAAAAAGCAAAAAATTTCAGAATTGCACCTTGCAATGTGGAGATATTACTGTTTGTGCATTTACAATATTCATTGATTTTTGCCATTGAAAAACATGTTTTTCATATACCAGAAATGTTTGAAGCTACTGACTGAATGAAAGGAGCTGGCATCTCACTCTCTTTGAATCTTCTTTATCATGCTAGGATTAACAGGAAAAAGCTAAAAATTTCAGAATTGCACCTTGCAATGTGGAGATATTACTGTTTGTGCATTTACAATATTCATTGATTTTTGCCATTGAAAAACGTCCAGAAATGTTTGAAGCTACTGACTGAATGAAAGGAGCTGGCATCTCACTCTCTTTGAATCTTCTTTATCATGCTAGGATTAACAGGAAAAAGCTAAAAATTTCAGAATTGCACCTTGCAATGTGGAGATATTACTGTTTGTGCATTTACAATATTCATTGATTTTTGCCATTGAAAAACGTCCAGAAATGTTTGAAGCTACTGACTGAATGAAAGGAGCTGGCATCTCACTCTCTTTGAATCTTCTTTATCATGCTAGGATTAACAGGAAAAAGCTAAAAATTTCAGAATTGCACCTTGCAATGTGGAGATATTACTGTTTGTGCATTTACAATATTCATTGATTTTTGCCATTGAAAAACATGTTTTTCATATACCAGAAATGTTTGAAGCTACTGACTGAATGAAAGGAGCTGGCATCTCACTCTCTTTGAATCTTCTTTATCATGCTAGGATTAGCAGGAAAAAGCAAAAAATTTCAGAATTGCACCGTGCAATGTGGAGATATTACTGTTTGTGCATTTACAATATTCATTGATTTTTGCCATTGAAAAACATGTTTTTCATATACCAGAAATGTTTGAAGCTACTGACTGAATGAAAGGAGCTGGCATCTCACTCTCTTTGAATCTTCTTTATCATGCTAGGATTAACAGGAAAAAGCAAAAAATTTCAGAATTGCACCGTGCAATGTGGAGATATTACTGTTTGTGCATTTACAATATTCATTGATTTTTGCCATTGAAAAACATGTTTTTCATATACCAGAAATGTTTGAAGCTACTGACTGAATGAAAGGAGCTGGCATCTCACTCTCTTTGAATCTTCTTTATCATGCTAGGATTAGCAGGAAAAAGCAAAAAATTTCAGAATTGCACCGTGCAATGTGGAGATATTACTGTTTGTGCATTTACAATATTCATTGATTTTTGCCATTGAAAAACATGTTTTTCATATACCAGAAATGTTTGAAGCTACTGACTGAATGAAAGGAGCTGGCATCTCACTCTCTTTGAATCTTCTTTATCATGCTAGGATTAGCAGGAAAAAGCAAAAAATTTCAGAATTGCACCTTGCAATGTGGAGATATTACTGTTTGTGCATTTACAATATTCATTGATTTTTGCCATTGAAAAACGTCCAGAAATGTTTGAAGCTACTGACTGAATGAAAGGAGCTGGCATCTCACTCTCTTTGAATCTTCTTTATCATGCTAGGATTAGCAGGAAAAAGCAAAAAATTTCAGAATTGCACCGTGCAATGTGGAGATATTACTGTTTGTGCATTTACAATATTCATTGATTTTTGCCATTGAAAAACATGTTTTTCATATACCAGAAATGTTTGAAGCTACTGACTGAATGAAAGGAGCTGGCATCTCACTCTCTTTGAATCTTCTTTATCATGCTAGGATTAGCAGGAAAAAGCAAAAAATTTCAGAATTGCACCTTGCAATGTGGAGATATTACTGTTTGTGCATTTACAATATTCATTGATTTTTGCCATTGAAAAACATGTTTTTCATATACCAGAAATGTTTGAAGCTACTGACTGAATGAAAGGAGCTGGCATCTCACTCTCTTTGAATCTTCTTTATCATGCTAGGATTAGCAGGAAAAAGCAAAAAATTTCAGAATTGCACCGTGCAATGTGGAGATATTACTGTTTGTGCATTTACAATATTCATTGATTTTTGCCATTGAAAAACGTCCAGAAATGTTTGAAGCTACTGACTGAATGAAAGGAGCTGGCATCTCACTCTCTTTGAATCTTCTTTATCATGCTAGGATTAACAGGAAAAAGCTAAAAATTTCAGAATTGCACCTTGCAATGTGGAGATATTACTGTTTGTGCATTTACAATATTCATTGATTTTTGCCATTGAAAAACATGTTTTTCATATACCAGAAATGTTTGAAGCTACTGACTGAATGAAAGGAGCTGGCATCTCACTCTCTTTGAATCTTCTTTATCATGCTAGGATTAGCAGGAAAAAGCAAAAAATTTCAGAATTGCACCTTGCAATGTGGAGATATTACTGTTTGTGCATTTACAATATTCATTGATTTTTGCCATTGAAAAACATGTTTTTCATATACCAGAAATGTTTGAAGCTACTGACTGAATGAAAGGAGCTGGCATCTCACTCTCTTTGAATCTTCTTTATCATGCTAGGATTAACAGGAAAAAGCAAAAAATTTCAGAATTGCACCGTGCAATGTGGAGATATTACTGTTTGTGCATTTACAATATTCATTGATTTTTGCCATTGAAAAACATGTTTTTCATATACCAGAAATGTTTGAAGCTACTGACTGAATGAAAGGAGCTGGCATCTCACTCTCTTTGAATCTTCTTTATCATGCTAGGATTAGCAGGAAAAAGCTAAAAATT
>NW_027367922.1:0-53792 GCF_046119375.1 Phyllobates terribilis | reverse complement strand
ACACACAAAATCAAGTTGTAGAAAAAACAAGTAAAATACAAGAAAGGAAGTAGTAGATGAATAAATATGATGCATTTAAACATCTTAATAGTTATCTTTACTTCTAATGTAACATCTATGTTTAATAGCCTTATCCTTTTCTACATCACAATGAAATTGTTTCCCGAATCCAGGAAGCAAATATAGGGAACGTAGCTTTGTCACTGACCCCATTTTCTGTCATCGATCGCACAAGTTTAAAAGAATAAGATTGATGCTACTCCTACCAAGATTAATCACTTTGCATACAAATTAATCATTGTGAATAAAATTCCACAAGATACATACAACTGTTAACAATAATTAGAACGGATATGCAGTAGTCATGTTTTATAACAGAAAAAATTGCTTAAGGAATTGCATGAATGTAGATCTCTTTTGAAAAGGGAAGGAAAATATTTGAATAGATTGATCTTAGTTAAAACCCCTTTACTTATTTTGTAGGCAACTCAGTCATTTGACCTGTCAATTCACTTCTAGGCCAGTTGAAACAATATAAAATCTAAAGAGGAAATACTGAGTATCTGAAAATTTGAGAATAACTTAAAAGCATATGCTAACACCAGAGAGATTGTGCTAAAACCAGAGAGATTATATGTGACTTTTTAGAAGTCTTTGCATCCATCAAAACAAAATATAATTCATATTAATCTCTGTAAATCAAAGCCCATATTCATATAATTTGGGCCTTGAAATTGGAAAAGAACGTTAAAGATCACTACCCGCAACCTTGTATCCAGGTGTCCAGCTAAAGCTGCAGTAATGTTGTCTTTCCATAACCCAGAGGGCCCAAAAGCAATGTTAACCTAAAAAGAAGAGTAGCAGAAATCAACATACTAATAAATGAAAGTGGTAATATATGAGTTTTCAGCTCACCTAGAAGGCTTTATGATTCCACTGATATCATACGAAATTGTCATATTTCTTCTTTTTTCTGGGAAAAGTCGTAGGACCCTCAATATCGTCTTCGAGTTATTTATAACTAAATCACAGTTATGTCTATGTGATTGGAATTTTACATTGCTTTAGCATAGAAATTTTTAATACCTCGTTCATATTAATTAAAAAATTGGAACCATTGGGAGTGCTCTACTTCCAACATGGACATATGATTCAACTTTCAGATGCTGAAATCGAATTTCTACCTTCGGTAGATGCAACTTTACTCTACAATTGTTCATGATTGGGCAATTTGTGTAGCTCTAGCAGTCTCTACTCACGGAAATTTCTTCAGGTATAATGTATCCTTGAATACTTATATGGAAAGGTATGAGATTTCCTAAATAAGTATTCACAGTTTTTAATCGCGTCTAGCTTGAAGTGATTCAGATATCGGGGATACATGCAAATATATTGTTCATATAATTGGATAGGTGACTGCATGAGAGGCAAGATGTAAAGTTTTGACAAATGCACATTTGAGTACAAACTCACCATGGTGATCGAAGTTGTATTCATGAGCATGTGCAAGTTCCTCTTCTGCTAATATGTTTGGAATCCTTCACTAAAATGAACAAGAAAAATAAAATTCTTTCAAAACGATCAATTTTCTTTATGATTTACCTGATTAACAATTACAACGCGCTGATAGTGAAGCTGTTGAATAATCATATCAAAGACAGTGGTCTTCCCTGATGCAGCTCCGCCAACAACTCCTGCAAGAAAGATTATAAGCCCTTCAGATATAACACGAATCATTTCATTATGATATTACAAGCAATTCAAGATGATAATCATGATGAATTAAAGTAACAATTGATATGATGTACCTAGCATTACAAGAGTGATGATTTTCATAAAATGTACCATTCACCTATCTCCATGTTAGATATAGACATGTAGTAGAAAGTGCTATTATATCAAGTGCATAACATACTATACAAGAAATTTTTAAAAAGTTAAAACTTCTTTGCATACAGATTTTGTTTGTTGACCATGATTGGCAGTTATTGCAACCATAAACTTGTGGACAAAAGCTTGGTGTGCGTTTGGTCACGCTGAAAGTGGTAAATGTGGGTTGTAGTGGGATTCTTGACTGTTGCATGTCAATGTATGGACATAAGTTTCTGATTCCTCCTTGGTATGTACAAGATCTTGCTCATCAGTCACTGGTTTTGACAATTGAGCTTCTTCTTTTTCATCTGAGATCAGAATGTGGAGTGATTGCGTCTTGCATCTCTGTCCCACAAAGTGTCTGTCGTCGCATTGTAACAAAGGCTTGGTGTGTGTTTGGTATCGCTGATTGTGGTAAATGTGGGTTGTGGTGGGATTCTTTGCTGTGAATTGCTCCGGGTGATGAAGCATTAGATTATGGTGATTGATTGGTAGCGGTGGAATTGAGGACAATTTGAATAAGAAGGTGATTGGTATGATGAAGGATTGTTAGAGAATTATTTATCAACAAATATGAATAGAAATTTTATATGTTTTGGAAATTTGTATGAAACATATTTCTTTTGACCATGACAACAGAAAAATCAGGAACCCCATCCGTCACATACATTTAAAAAGGTATTTTTAGTAATTGTATAGTGTAAGTGGGTCTTGGTGGAGCATGATATAAACTGAAGCTCACTACAACCACCAATAAACAAATGATAATTAACTAAATTCTGCTAATCCTATATGCTATAGGCCGTGTAATAATGCCTGACACAGTGATTAGGGATGTAAGTATGTTTGGACAGCAAACTAACCATAGTCAGAAAGAAAGTTACATATCAAGGTCGCTGATTGGAGGTAGAGCAAGGAGAAGAAGATATGCATTCACACCAAACAATGGTATGCAGCTCATAATGTACTTGATTCTGGCAGAACTTATAAACAAATTTTACGGAACAGTAATGCCTCTGAGTGGAAAGTATTATCCGCAGTAGATAATAGATACGCAAATAAGGAATTACTAAGTTCAAATTAATTAATGTGTTGCTCTTTCCTACACTCTGCCTATTGATTTTCATTAGCCTGGTTAGACATCATAAAATTAATATACTATTACATGTTAGCATCGGATCTTAACTGGGGTATAATTCTAATGAAGGATCACCGAGGAGTGTCTTCATTAACTTTCAATGAATATTAAGGTTTTACATACTTTATCAGTATGTTTAAAATCCTTGTATCAAAATTAGTAACTCATGATGTAAAGAAAAAAAAGACTATGGAAAGTTAGTATTACCCTCATGAAATATCTCTTTAAGCACACGATCAACAGCAGTGGGTGGAGGAACAGCTGCCCCCGCTTTCAGTTTATCAGAACCAGATTCAACTGTATCACAAGACCAAACACAAAAGCAAAATGTTTTGAAACTTAATAACATACTGCATAAACCGAAAATTACATGATTAAAAAAAACCAACCTGAGACAAAGTCTTCCAGAAATTGAGCTTCAAATGACATCTCCAGGGCGTTAACTAAGAGAGAAAGTTGTGAAGCAAACCCAACCATTTTATCTTTTGTTTATCATTCCTGAAGGGGAGAAACACGCATATAATATGTTTCATTTAGACTTATATGTAAAAAAAAGTGTGATGCAGAGCAAAGAATTTCACCCCACAAAAGTAATTGCTTGAGAAGACCTAAAGAGTAGCAATAATGAACAAGTACTCACAAGTTCTCAGATAATGTAGGAAAAAGAAGCTAAGTTTCAGCCTCATAAGGTGAAGAGTTTTCCACTTCATCCATCTCGAGATAATTTTGGATTTGAATCCTTGAGACCATACAACGACATGGCTGTTCATTTGCATCAATTATATCTTGAATCATTGCTTAATTTTTGAAATACTTTGCGCACTTACATATCCAACTGCGAGAATGAATAGAATCAAAATTAGGAAAGTCAAGTTTAGGGAAGCGATTTGTACCTCCATGCTTGTTGTAAATTCTGATCCATGGCTGCTCAGCTACCTTCCTAATTACGGTGTTGTCAGAATTGTGCTTTCATCCGTGGTAAAATGCTGGCTACGAAGAGCAGTGAGGTCTCGCGTGTTAGGATTGGCAGAAATGGGAAGAGGAGAGTGAATGTAATCTATGTGATGTATTTAGATTTAATGAATGAGTTACAGATTACATGATTTTGATTATATATGAGCAATGACATAACAAACTATGCCATCTCACCATAACTTCAATTAACTGAATTCTAATGTATCACATATACTCTATCACCCCCTTCAAATTGAGATGTCGGTGACACAATACTCAATTTGGGTAAAACTGAATGATGTTCAATCCACTAAGGGATTTAGTGAGAATGACAGCTAGTTGAAGATTTGTTGAAACATGCCCAAGAGAAACCAGTCCTTCAAGCAACATAATGACAATCAACATCAACATGCTTTGTTCGTTCATAATACACTGGATTCCGGACTATGTAGATGGCAGCTTGGTTGTCACACTTAAGAGCAATAGGAGTGATGTCAGGTACTCCAAGTTCTGTAAGTAACCTTGATAACCAAGCTAATTCAGCACACACTCTTCGCATGGACCTGTACTCTGCCTCAACAGATGAAAGAGATACTGTCTGTTGTTTCTTGGACTTCCAAGATATAGGAGATCCACCAAGAAGAACAATGAAACCACTTACTGACTTCCTGGTGTTTGGATAAGAAGCCCAATATGCATCACAGAAAGATTTCAAAGTGAAGTCTGCCGTGTTATTGAGGAGAATTCCATAGTCTGCAGTCCCTCCTAGATAACGAAGAGTATGGATAGCAACATCAAGATGAGGTTGTCTTGGATGCTGAAGGAATTGGCTTAGAAGCTGGATAGTGAAATCTATATCAGACCTGGTGTGCACAAGGAAATTCAACTTACCTATCAACCTTCTATAGGAAGTAGAATCTGTAAGAAATTCACCTTCCTCGGAAGTTATCTTACCATTTAACTCCAAAGGAGTTACTAAAGGTGTTGTCCTTGAACATCCAAACTCTGCCAAAAGATCCCCAATGAACTTTCTCTGAGATAGAAGCATTCCTGAAGAATGTAAAATAAACTCTATCCCAAGGAAAAAATGAATCAAACCCAAGTCCTTGATCCTGAATTCTGAATCAAGAGAAGACTTAATGGATCTGATTTTAGCCATATCTGCACCAGTGAGCAAGATATCATCCACATCAATGGCAAGGTAGACCTCTCCTGGAACCCCTTTCTTGAAGAAAAAATAATAATCATTCAGAGATTGTGAGTAACCTTTCAATTTGAGATAAGAAGTGAGCCTAGCATACCATTGTCGTGAGGCTTGTTTAAGCCCATACAAACTTTTCTGAAGTTTGCAAACAAGGCCTGGATTTTGCACATTCAGACCTTGAGGTAACTTCACATAGACTTCTTCATGGAGCTCACCATGAAGAAAAGCATTATTGACATCGAGTTGAAAGATTTGCCACCCTCTCTTGACAACCAAGCCAATTAAACACCTCACAGTGGTAGTCTTAACGACAGGAGAGAAAGTCTCTGTATAATCCACTCCTTCCTTCTGAGTATATCCTTGCACAACAAGTCTTGCCTTGAACCTTTCTACTGTCTCGTCTGCCCTTTTCTTCACCTTGTAGACCTACCTATAACCAATGGGTTTCTTACCAGCTGGGAGGGGCACTAATTCCCAAGTTCTGTTGAGTTCCAAAGCTTTGAACTCTTGGTCCATAGCTACAATCCATCTAGGATCAGTGGCAGCTTCCTTGTAAGAAACAGGCTCAACATCAAGGAGATTAGAAGGAGTAGTAATAGTATGGAAACCAAAAGCTTGAGGAATCATGGATGTTAAAGTGTGATGGCAAGAGACTGAGGGTGAGGTGTTTATTGAATTGCAATAATAATCTTGCTAATAGCTAGGAGGTTTGTGAGTCCTTGTGGGTCTTGTAACCGGAGGGGCAACCAAAGGAACTGATGTAACATCATCTGTGGATGTGACAGAAGTATCAAGAGGTAGGGAGATTGAAGGAGCTGGTGTGGAAGAAATAACATCTTCTGAGCAGTCTGCAGTCTCAAGAAACAAAGGTGAAGACACTCCTTCTGAGCAAGAATTCTGCATAAATGGGAAAATAGACTCATGAAAAATGACATCTCTAGAAATAAGAGTAACGCTCTTATCCAGATCATACAACTTATATCCTTTCTTACCAAAAGGAAAACCCAGAAAAACACACTTAGAAGCTCTTGGTTGAAACTTAGAACGCCCATGTGCAATTGTAGAAGCATAACAAAGGCAACCAAAAGCTAAGATTATCATAGACATGCTTGCTATTGAACAATATCTCATAAGGTGAAACATTGTTTAAGAGAGGAGTAGGAAACCTGTTGATCAAATGAGTGGCCATGAGAACACAATCACCCCAGAAGACTGTAGGAAACCCTGACTGAAACATCAAGGCTCGAGCAGTTTCAAGCAAATGCTTGTGCTTCCTTTCTACAACACCATTTTTTGTGGTGTGTAGGCATAACTTGTTTGATGGAGTATCCCTTTGTCTCAGATAAACTGATTAGTCACACGACTTGAGCCTAGTTCAAGAGAATTATCTGACCTCAACACTTTAACAGTCTTGCCAAATTGTGTTTTGACCATCTCCACAAAACTCTTGATGAAATCAAAAGCACTACTCTTAGCACTCAACAAATGAGTCCATGTGGTCCTGCTGAAATCATCCACCGTAGTTAGAAAATACCTATAACCATCCCTTGTAGGAGTAGCATAAGGTCCTCATGTGTCAACATGAATCAACTCAAAAATAGAAGTAGATGTAATGGTACTATGACAAAAAGGCAGTCTAATCTGTCTGGATTTTGCACAAACATCACATGAAACTATGTCATCCACTTTATTCAATAAGGAAGCAGGAAACAAAGACATTGTCTTAAGCTTGGATAGTGGTAAATGTCCAAATCTAATATGCCATTGCATAGGAATAGAAATGGCATTACAAACTGGTGCTATAAAGGGATATTGAGACAGTTGACTGCAAGTCTTCAAAATGTAAATTCCATTCTCAGCTTTACCAATCTCCAGATGCTTCTTCCTGGAATGGTCCTGCAAGGAGCATTGAGATCTGGTGAATGAAATTGTGCAATCAAGTGAATGAACCAGCCTTTGGACATAAATCAGATTAAACTTGAAACAAGGCACATAAAGAACAGCAGTCAGAGTAATAACATGGCTCAAAACCACATCTCCCTCTAGAGCCACTGTGAACCTATCACCGTTAGGAAGAACAACATAGAAATGCCTCTCAGTCTTTCTAATTTTTGTCAGAATATGCTTAGCATAACACATGTGATTGCTAGCTCCACTGTCTATCACCCATGTATCAACAGGAAAAGATAGTGAAGAAGTTATACCGGGTAGATGAAATGTATGATCATCCGTAGTAGTAATAGAAGTACAAGCTGTGTGATTCTTAGAAGCATTCTACAACATAAACAAAAGCTGCTGACACTGCTCTGGAGTGAATCCTGGAATACTAGAAGCTGAGACACTAACAACCTCAGTGTGAACTTTAGAAGCAACTCGTTTACCTTTAGTAAACTTGAAATCTGCAAGAAAACCATGTGAACGAAAGCATTTATCGATAGTATGGCCTGATTTCTTACAGTGAGTGCACATTAGTTGCTTCTTGTAATCAGATCGGTTCTTCTGTGAATTAGCATACAAAGAAGATGCCTCTGATCCAAGAGTAGGATTCACTCCTAATCCTCGTTGTTTCTCCTCTTGAAGTAGCAAAGAATAAGAAGTGGAAACTCATGGAGCTGGTTTGAGAGTCAGAAGATGTCCTCGAATAGCAGAGAAAGAATCATTCAAACCAATGAGGAATTGAATGAGACGTTCTTCTTCTTCTTCATCTGAAGAACGTTGAAACATACCACAACCAGTACATTTTGGAATCTTGCGCAAAGATCGCAATTCATCCCAAAGGATCTTGATCTTTGTCAAATAAGAGGAGATAGTAAGGTTTCCTTGACTAATAGTAGTCAATTCTTTCTGAATCGCATAGCTCTGCGCATTGTTTGATTGACCATATCTTGTCTCCAATTCAGTCCATATCTTGCTTGCAGATTCAAAGTAAATGATACTACGACGAATATCAACACTTACAGAGTTCAAGATCCAGGCGATGACAAGATCATTGCATCTGTTCCACAAAGGCAACTTCGGATTTCCTTCACGAGGTCGTGAAATTTCTCCAGTAACGAATCCCCACTTGTTCTTGGCTGAGAGACTAAACTTCATCGCTCTCCTCCATTCACCATAGACAGTGCCATCGAAGATCAGAGTGACAAGCGGATTTCCTGGTTGATCTGAAGCAGCGACAATCCAGGGATTGTTCTCTGGAAGTTGGATGGAATCATCATCATCAGATGAACTACTCGACATGATAAGAAGATCAACAAGATCAACGTGATCTAGATGAGAGAATCAAACGCGGAAAACAAGAGCACTGTGTTCTGATACCATGTTAGGATTGGCAGAAATGGGAAGAAGAGAGTGAATGTAATCTGTGTGATGTATTGAGATTGAATGAATGAGTTGCAGATTACATGATTTTGATTATATATGAGCAATGACATAAAAAACTATACCAGCTCAGCATAACTTCAACTAATTGAATTCTAATGTATCACATATACTCTATCATCGCGAAATATATCGGGATGGCAATCAAATTCCCACATTCTACCAAACACCTCCACAACCTTCTCTGCTTTCCCAGTTAATCAGTACCCATAGATCAAAACCCTAAAAGCGTCTGAGGGGATAAGAACCGTACCATCCCTGAGCTCTTCCATGTTCTTCCCGTACAAATAGAATCCTCCCTCTTGAGCAAGCATACTAAAGATCAACTCCTGGAGCTCCCAGGTCCTGAACTCCCTCCTCCTTGTTGCCCAGATGAAGAAACGGAAACCTAATTGGGGATTTGGCTGATTCTGAATCACCGAGGAGACAATCTTGGGAGGATTCGATAAGAAGATCTTTCACTAAAATTTTAGTGACTTTTGTTATTAATTCGACCTCGATGACAACCAGGTCTTGCTTGGCAGTGATTAACAAGGAAGGGAAGTTGAAGTGGAATACTAGAAAATGGAATAGCGGCGGTACAAGATTGAAGGGAAACCTCACCGGAACTGCATATGCTCCTGACATCTCCGATCTCTCTCTTTGTAATTCTCATGTTCAGTAATCCATAAATCAACACGCTCAAAGGTAATTGGTAGTAGAAAGAGGACACGTAGAGCAAGTGAAGCCACGTATGTTGAAGTTCAATCCTATACTGAAGCTCAATTAAAAGCCCACCCAAAGAAGCCCATCCCATCTGCATGTAGGGACAAAATAATCACTGTTCATTTGAACCTCTCTCACTTTTAATAGTAGAGATTGTATTGTATCCTAAAATTGGAAATAGTTGTGGTTGTTATTTCTTATTTAAAACCATTACCATCCTCTTTTTGTTGCTATTATCTCTATGGTCATCTCTGCCACTGTTTGAGTTCTATTATTGTTATCTTTGACATGATTATGCGTTTGTGAGTCTCAATGATTCTTTTTTGAAATAGGAAAAATTAGAAAGTCATAAAAGATCTGGAGTATGATCATCATAGAGCATCCTTACGGATGGGAGCCACAAGCTCTAAATCGTCCTTCCAATCACGCTTAGCGTCCGAGAGTTTAAGTTTCGCAACTCAATCAGCAACCTGGTTGTCCTCACGGAAGACATGAGAGTACATCAATGGAGGACAATCCAATAAATTCACAGAAAGGATCTGGTTGATTTCCCAGGGATATTGCCAAATGTCATTCAAAACGTTAATTAGGCATAAGTTATCTCCTTCAATTTCGACAATGGAGATGTTGAGCTCTCTAATTCGTTTGATAGCTAGTCTAAGAGTCAAGGCTTCCGTTTGTAAGAACGAGATGTTGGAACCAGATGCGTTTTACATAGAAATCAAGGATCCATAAGAGTCTCTAATGACAAAGCCCATAACTGCATGACCTTGAAAGCACCATCAAAATTAACTTTAAGAATGTTAGTTTTAGGTTTAGTCCAATGAACCGTTTTATTATTCCTAGATTTCATTTTCCTGTCCAAAGCACCACCTGAAGTGATTAAACCACCATCTCTTTTCAGAGATTTAGTTGTTTGCCAATTCTGTCTAAGATTGATTATGAAAGATGTTAAATGCTGGATTCTAGACTCATTAATTGTTTGGAAAATACATTTATTTTTGGGCATCCAAACAGCCCATTTAGCAGGGTGAACTTATCTTGGAAATACACTTTTGGCGGGGTGATTGTACCTTTTTATACATAGTTCGGATAAGTACCGTATACTGGGTCACTGATCTTATGATTGAGATACCAAATTCTACTAAATAAAAAAAAATCTGGAATCAAATATGAGACAGTCATTTATAAGATCGTGAGAGTTATATTATATATCCTCTTTCGTTCATCAACTGAACGCCCCATAACAATTGGAACCTTTCTTTGCCCATCAATTACTGCCAATATCTGATGCTCAAATATGAGACTGTCATATGATGTTGTATTCAATGACTCACATCCACCTTTTCTCCCAGGGAATGTCATTGAACTCCCTTGTGATTGCAAATGGCAGCATACACGCTGATGCTACATGTGAAGAAAACCAAGCTACTGTAAATTCACAACCCTTAGCAATTTGGAGTAATTTATGACCTAACTCATCAACACCAATCTCACCATGTCTGATCAGACGTATAACATCAGTATAAGCAATCAGAAGAAGAAAAAACTTACAAATGATGTTCATCATGTTGTGTAGGGAGGAAGCCGTTGGGATTGGGGTGATGAACAGACCAAGTCAAATCCTCTTTATAACCTCCTTCATGTATATACCTCCACATACATGACCCCATCCTACAAAGAAGAACCATTTTTCTTCTATAAAGAAGATAATATGAACAAGACAGTGAAGCAACACATTTTAATCTTCACAGGTACTACAGGTTATAGTAGACTAGAAAGTAGCAAAAGTGCACTATACTGCTCTTACAAGAATCAATGAGAGAAAATGTTTTATCTTGTTTGTTACTCCATTCCATAAGGTTTTAGGCAATAAGAAAATGCTTTCTTAGATGTCAAACAGGGAAGCTATTTCATTCTACTGCAACCTTTCTTGAAGGCAGCTATTTGCTTCGGTTTACATCTGTGATAAAAAGCAGGTCTCTGGTAGAAATGGTTGCAATTCATAGCAGACACAGAAATGAAGGCCACAAATTTTACGGATTTGCAGCAATTTCGAATGAATTATTTTCCAATTTATCCCCAAAGTGTACTCAATCATAAGATCCTAATCCAATTTCATCCTTAAATCTCAATTAATCCCGAAACAATAGATTGACAAATAAAACATCAAAAATTGTTTAGAGATTCGAAATTGTTGACAATTTAAGTAAATCATTACATTTAAATGTGGTGGGGATTTGATCAAAGATGTTAAATGATTTCAAGTTATTGTAACATAGGTTTGGAGGTGGAGTACACATTCATGTAAACGATTTCGTCTTTATTTAGATTTTATTATCAAAGATTTATTAAGTTTAGATGATTTTAATATATATAAGTTAAACATATGAACTTGCGATTTGGCTATGGAACTGATAAGATTTTATCTCTTTTAGCTTGGAGAAAATAATGCAAAATGAATCTAAAATGAATAATATATCCCGGATGTAACTTCTCCGGGTATAAAATACCAAGGGAATATGAGAGTCTGAAATGAGAATATAATCCGGACCTAGATGGATCCGGATTAGTAACTGCCAAAATTGATCTTTTAAATAGTTATTGAACCGGTTATTTTGTAACCGTTATCTTTTGACGTTTTCTTCTCCAAATGGTGGTTGGAACCTCTTTTAACCACTAAAATATAGTCCTATTTATAGGGCTTCTTGTGGGATTTGGAAGAGAGATGAAATAAATACGAAAATTACTCATCTAAGTGATTGAAACACGATCTTTGGTATTACCACTTCAAATAAAGCACAAAAACTCTATTTGTATCTCTTGGATTGTTTTCTAGAACTAAGAAGGTCGTTTGTCTTATCCCAAAGGTGAAATTTGTGCAACCCTTAAGCATTATAATAGGGTCAAATTACTACTTTAGGAAGGTGCACATGGCACGATTCAAATCGATATTCAAGTTATCATCACCGATCGATAACTTGCACACGGAGAATTCCAACATTCTAAAGTAGTAATGTTTATGATCGATCGGTGTGCATGGTGGAAAAAGACATCAATGCGGCATTGAAATTTAGATGCGATTCTAAATAGTTTATATGCTATATGTACAAGTAGTTTGTATCTGCTTGTTTATACAAAGGAAAAGTGAAATTTTGTTATAAACCACTTTGATGCTTTAGCATAATTATGTGATTTTTATCTATGATGATGAGCAAATGAAATAAGATTATTTTTTCATAGAAAGGTTAGTAATAATTCTTTCATTTATAATTATGCATATTAATTGGTTTAAACGAAGGATAACGGACAATCGTATTGTTCAGATCAAATTCTGAAAGATTTATAGTCGAACAAGGTCTTGTGTAAATATATAGACTACTCTATTTACTAGATTACTTGACTCAAGTTTACCACATTCAGTACGGATTACTTGATGATAAGTCTAGTAGTTGACTAGATTACTTTATGTCTACTCGTCATGACATGCCCTACATTATTCGTGTGCTAATTGGTTATAATTGATTAGACTATTTATAGTCTATTGATCAATTATGTGAATGCCCTATGGTACGTATTTATTGATTGGATATGATTGATTAGATTACTTAAAGTCTACTTATCAACTATGTAATGCCCTATTTCTTGTACTGATCGACTATGATTGATTAGATTACTTATACTCTATTAATCAATTATGTAATTCCCTATAATAATCGTTTATTGATGCCTATATGTGACTCTACTGTACTTTATATAGACTAGTCACTTTGACCTAACTATACTTGTATAGAGTGAAAATCTTAATTTTGCATCGTTGCACTTATAAAGATGGAAATTTCTTGGACATGAATTTTCTAGGTGATTAAATTTGACTTATTGTTCAACATTAAAAGTCACATTTCAAATATGTGTAAATGAGCAATAAAAAGTTGAGAAAATTCTCTCATGTGATGTTTTCATAGTCTAGGAGGAAACATGCATTTGGTTGTAGAAACCTTATAGATTCATATGAATTGAATCTTTCATCAAAAGTATCTTCATGTAAGAAGAGAATGTTAATAAGTTTATTAACATGATTAAATAGATTATACCTATTAACGATGTAATTATATTACCTTATATATTTCATTATTTTGAATATACATATTAGCTTTTTGCTAACGATTTAGTTGGAGATTTCTCAAAATTGTTTATTTTGTTACTTGTTCCACAAGTCGGTGATAGGGTGAGAGAAGAAGCCGAATTTAAATCTGTAATGGTGGGACATCCAATTCTCCTCTAATACAATGTTAGGAACTGAATTCAATGTGGAAAGTCCACACTTAGATATTGGAGCAGATATTTATATATCATCCTAAAGTTGTGCTCGGACCTACAGGAAGTTTAGGTTGAAGATATCTTCTTAATGGATCTTTTGAAAAAATGTAATTGTAGGTGCACAACAAAAATATTCCACCTATGTGAAGGTGAAGTATAAACGCTTCAATTAGTCTAGGTTTGACTTTGTATACATTCATGAATGGACAGGGACACATGGCTTATAATAATGTCAAGAATAAACAATTAGTATAGAAACTCGTGTATGTATTATCTTCATGTACTTAATTGAGTTGAAGGGTTCAATCCTTAGTACCCCCGATTCTTGAGTATTTGGAATGTGTAATGTCACTAAGATGAAAATTCAATCTTCAAGACATTTTCATTTAAGCATGAGTTCGGTTTGAAATGTCTAAGTTTATGAATCAAGGATTACACTTAAATGGGGGAGGAATGTTGGTGATTTAAGTGAATCATTACATTTAAGTGTGATGGGGATTTAATAGATGTGATTTCAAGTTGTTGTAACATGGCTTTGGAGTTGTGGAGTACACGCACATGTAAAAGATTTCGTCTTCATTTAATAAGAAAGATTTCATATGAAAATTATATTAAGTTTAGATTTCTAATATATAAAAGTTTAAACATACGAGCTTTCAATTTGTCTATGAAAGTGATAGGATTTTATCTCTCTTAACTTGGAGAAAAAATTGCAAAATGAATCTAAATGGAGGAATATACCCCAGCTATAACTGCTCCCAGGATATAAATTATCAAGGAAATCTGAAATGAGAATATACCCCGGACTTATCCGGATCAGGATTAGTAACTGCTAAAACTGGTCTTTTAGGTGGTTATTAGAACGGTTATTTTGTAACAATTTCTTTTGACGGTTTTTTCTCCAAATGGTGGTTGTAACCTCTTTTATAACCACTACATTCTAGTCCTATTTACGGGACTTCTTGTGGAACTTGGAAGAGAGATGAAATGAGCACGCCCCATTTGGGCCTGGCTTTGCACACCCCCTTTGGGCGTGCTTGGAAGCCATGTTTTGGGAAACCTTGCAGGAAGTCACGCCCTCTCCTGGGCGTGCATGGTGAAACTACACGCCTGACATGTGCGTGCCAACCATGTCATGACCACAGCGGTCATAATTTGCACGCTCAGATTGGGCGTGCAAATTATGACGTTGGTAACAAGCACGCCCATGTTAGGTGTGCATGTCTGTAACGGGAAAAATGGGCACGCCCTGCCTCAGCGTGCCCAACGGATATATTTTTCAAAAAACTCAGTTTTTTCTATAAATATGTTGGTTTCGAAATCATTGTAGAAACAAGTTTTTTCTTTCAAAATGGATCACCATGATTATAGTGAGTTTAGTGATGAGGAAGATAGCGGCTATTCGGATAGTTCAGATTCAAATGAATTCAAGTACGATGATGGATGGCTAGATGGTTATTTTGAAGACGAAGATCCCGATTATTTGGTTAGTAAATATAATTTAATTCGTTTCTATTGTTAGTGATTAGTTTCATGAGATTAGTTACAATAACTAGAGGTTATAATGAGTATTTACTTTGAAATTTAGCTCATATGTTGCAATAGTTAGATAATAATAAAAAAATCCAATTTAAGTTGATCTAACATTGAAATTTAAATTTTAGAGCGAAGACTTGAAAGAACATTTTATTACTAATACAGAGTAGGATACAGAATGAGAGTTGTATAATTGGGCGAGAACTGTAGCGAAGAAATTGATGATAGTATTGGTAAAAAATTCGACAACCAAATACCGAATTGTTATGGTATGTGATAGATTTGGTCCACCAAGGAATGGTAGACCGAAGGAGAATCTAGTGAACCAAGATTTTCCAGTTCCTAGAATCCGCAAATCGACATCGAAGAAATGCTATTGTGACTTTGAGATAATTGGGATTAGGAAAGCAAAACATAGTTCAAAATGGATAATAGGTTTTATTGAAGGTCGGCAGAACCATAAGTTAAGGGATACCTTTATTAGGAAATTATTCATGGGACAAATGACCCCCGAGGAGAAGTTAGCAGCTAGGAGGTTGGGGGATGGTTTGAGGACTCCAATGCAGATATTAAGAGAGTTGAGGAAAACCTTTCCTGGGAACGTGACATCTAGGAAGCAAATTGCCAACTTCTTACAGAAGCTTGATTATGAGGATCGTGTTGAGCTAACAGTTACACAATGGTCCCTTAAATTCTTGGTCGACAATGCTTGTATTGTATATCCATTACGGAATAAGACTACGCATGAGGTCGAAATCCTTTTCTTTTCTAACAAGGAGTCCTTGCGGTTGTGGAAGAAGTTCACGTATGTGGTAGTCATGGACGCCACATACAAGACAAACAAGTAAGATATTTATTCTTTTAATGGTTAGATTTTATTTGTTTGTATAATCTCTTATGTTTAATCTTTGTATCCATAGGTATGACATGCCATTGGTGCAGATGGTTGGGTTCACTTCCACTCACTTGACTTTCAACATTGGGTTTGCATTCACTCGAGCTCAAAAGACTTTCATTACATGTGGATATTGAAAAGACTATGGGCCTTGTATGAGGAGTTAAGAGTAATGCCAACAACAATGATGACCGACGGCGAGAAGGCCCTCATCAATGCAATAGGCACCGTATTTGGAGGTGAAGTTCAACATCTACTATGTTAGGTTCATATTAGACATAACATTAAGACACACACTACATCCGTATTGAAGAATAGTGACACGGTAGAAGCCTTGACAAATCAATGTTGGTCACTTTTTTTGTCAACAACCGAGGAAAAGTACGAAGAGAGACTTGCATTGATAAGGAACTCATGGAAGAGCGGCCTTGTTGGATATGTGGAGAGTGAATGGCTAATTCCGTACAAGAAGAGCATAGTGAGAGTGTGGACGGATAATCATCTACACTTCTTCATGAGGACTTCAATCAGGTAGTATTTATTTAATTGATCATAACTTTTCATGTATCAATTTGAATCAATATCATTATTTGTTTGTTTTCAAAGGGTGGAAGGAATGCATAAGTCATTGAAAAAAATTATTGGATCTAGTAGAGGGGGTTTCAACAGAGTTATTGTCCGGATCCACCACGATGTCATACTATGACTTGACTCGATTTCGGCGAGCTTTAACACGTCACTTACAAAGAGCCCAACTAATTTTGATGATCCAAAGATACCATCATGGATAAAGAAGATTTTTTCAAATCTCTTCTACAAGGTTTCTGATAAATGCTTCGACCACTTATTGATCTCGTACCAACGGGTAATCAATTTTGATTTTGAAGAGGAATGCACGAATCACTGGGTTAGAGACTGTCTTGGCTTGCCATGTGTCCATGAAATTGCAAAAGCCCCTATCAATAAGACACCTCTAATTCCTGACGATGTCCGTGATTTTTGGAAGGAGTTGCCATGGGATGCTGTTTCAACAAATGAGCAAGGTTATGATAATATTCAGATGTCGCTTCAAGAGATCAACTTGAGAGAGATGTGGTCAAGGTTTGAGAGTGGGACATTAAGGAAAAGCACGGCAGTACAACTTAGGGAGTTGTACAATGACTTGGAGAATCCAGTAAAAAGTAGTATGCAAGAGCCTAACGGAATCCGAAGAAAAGGAAGGCCACCAGTTGCGAAGAACAAGAACAAAGTAGATGCAAGGGAGAATAGTTTGTTTGAGCATAGAGAAAAAGAGTTGAAGGTGTATGAGAAGGAGAAGAATGCCAAGGAGAAGGCAAAGGAGAAGGCCAGTCAGAGTCAAGGTAGACCTCAAGGCCGTCCTAGGAAGGATGCATTGCCTCCAAAGGTAGAGGTGCTTGGTAGTGCAGATGTGAGGAGCGAACAAGATTCCATTATTGTTTTCAGAGTTGACTAAGTGGTGAAGAATTTAGATGAGTTTTGGGTCCCGTATATCAGCAAAGCTCATGAGGTACTATCAGATGGGCACTGTGGATATATGAGCTTGGCCGTAGTGCTTGGATGAGATCAAAATGCCTACAAACGTGTCCTCCATGAAATTGTCTCCTGGTTGATTGCCATCGAGACATATACGATCCAATATGACAAGTAATGCATGCTGGTACGTGGGAGAAGCTTATTCTCCAAGTCAACTACACTAGAAGCCCTTGCTCTCGGGATTACTAGGTTCACATGCCATTCATTGGTTTAGTGTTTGCAACACTATGTCAGGTTGGCTTAGTGATGCTTATTCGGCATGCTCCTACATTATTCCTACCATTAAGGTCAAGAGGGACCAATCCTGGACCTCCTGTAAATTTTTTATCCATGGCACATGTTGGACGTCAAGACCACTACGTACCGGTAAAACACTAGGTTTTGATATTTTTCATTCCAATTTACATATAGTTAAGAGTGGGACTTTTCTTTTTCATAGGATGAGCTTTTGTATTCAGAAAGGAGTGGGAGCTCAACATGTCTCTCGACTTCCTTCTAACTTTGTTTGTTGATATAAGTATATAAGATAAAAAAAAATAGAGGAGTTGTGCGTAAAAATAAAATAAAAATAATTTACATATATGGTATGTTATAACACTTTTATCTGATTACTTTATGTTTTCGCAGACCAAACTGAAGAACCTCCTGCCAATACCACAAAATCCTAGAGGATGGCGTAGATTTGCAGATTCAAATATCCATAGGTGGGAAGAAAGTTCATGCTTAATTTGGAATTGTACAAAACATATAGGATTTTGTAGGGTAGGGATCCAGAGCCATTTATGTAGTAGATATAACTTTGTAGTTGAGATGGATTTGTTAACTAATTAGTGGATTGTTTTGCATATTGTATTCTTACCCTTAGATGGTCTTTCAATTACGATTTGCTAACGATTTCGGGTTATGAAACAAGCATCTACATAAACAAGTACCAACACATAGAAACATACATACAAAATAAGTACCAACAAGTACCAACACATAGAAACATACATACAAAATAAGTACCAACAAGTACCAACACATACAAACATACATAAAAAATAAGTGCCAACACATAAAAATCTAAGCTCCACTGCCCTCTCCATCCCGACCTCCACCTTCTCCACTGCCCTCTCCAATCTCGTGCTGAGAGTCTATAAATATTGATGGTCTAGGTGGTGGGGCCGTAGATGTCAGCATCTCATACCATCTCTGTATCTGAGTAATGGGGTCTGATGACAGAGCATCCTGCTCCAAGAACTCCCTCATCTGTCCAACAACAATCTTTTCATGTTGTATGATCGTAAAATTTAAGTCAACACAACTATATAAACAAAAATGAATATTAAACGTGTTTCAAATATATATATTTACCAAAATTGCGTCGAAGGTCTGTGGGTTCTGAAAGTGGTGACGTAGAATGAGTGTGTTGGGATCAACATACATGTGTGTGTAGTCCTCAACAAGTTGTATGTACTCCTGAGTCACGTCCCAAAAGTGGGTGTCTATGGGACCATCTAAATCTATAAGCGGTCTCGGGTCTTGATCCCATACACCCAACAACTCTAGATCAAACGTCACATCATACCTCGTCAGCTCATTCTCCCATATGATCTTTGTAGGAGGAATGGGAGGTACCAGAACCCCCTGCCCAAAACCGAACTGCGGGAGTACCCGTCAGGCATGTAAGGCTCGCAGACGTTGATGACCCGCAGAATTCCTCGAAAACATGATGGAGCAAGCTCTGGAGTGATAAAATCAAGTGCACCCCACGGTTGCCAAACAACGTGCCAACAAATTAACGTTGTAGTTTACAATTTTCCGTTTAAAATGAAGAATAGAACTTGTACAAATCAAACCTCGCTCATAGAAACTTCGTCGAGGATGCGGCGAATCTGTCTTAGACGGTTGACGTTGTTGGAATTTGGCATGTCTGGTATCTTATCCTCTCTAACATCTGCACGTCCATCTCCCAAATCTGCAGTATTCATCACGCCATGACTACAGAAATGGGGAAAGTAAGCCCAAATCCAAGCCTGTACATGAATCCACTATTTCAAATGATTATTTTGACTTAAATATATAGTTCTATTTTATACAATTTATTTTCTTATAACTTACTCTGAGTAGAATGTTGCAGCCACCGATCCCCTATGCTCCACGTTGTGACATCTGTCCTAAATTGTGATACAAGTACGCAAGCACTCCTGTTCCCCAAGCATATGATGACATGATGTCGTGGTCAAATAGGAGAGACAACCACCTGTGCTTCCCGCCCTTTGTCGACTTGTCGACCAAGACAGTAGAAGCGAGTAGCAAAAGAAGGTAATATGTAGCAACCTTGCCCTCATCTTGATGGTCACTGTGCAGCCACTGCATAATACATGTGATCAACCACGATGCTAGTATGCCTCTTGCATGGTTCAATCTCGATAACTGTGACGTGGTCACCTCCAAATCCTGGCATACACGCTCTCTGACAATCGTCTCTTAAAAAACGGTCGACATGCAACTCCTCCCATCAATCGGCAACGCAGTAATCTCGAGGACATCATGCAGTGTAATCATCATCTCGTCAAAGTGGAAGTGGAACGAGTTAGTCTCTAGATGCCACCTATCAACTAGAGCGGAAATAAGGGCGGAGTCGATCCTAGAAGCAGTTCCAACTGTATGAAGATCCGTCAACCCGCTCCTCTCAGCAATCCAGAACCACGAATAAGGATCATCCGTAATATACACCTCAAACGTAGAGAAGTAGGCTGTGCGAGCGTAGATCATCAGACACTTTCCATTTTGAAAGTTCAACATAGTTGATTTAAAACCGATATTGCAAAGTATTGTTATCATTTTAATTAGAAAACCTACCAAATCCTGCTCCACTTGTCGTCTAGCGCGACCTCTCAGTCCAGGAGCAACATCAACATGAGCCTCATGATCTACGGCCTCAGGAACGACATCCTCACCACGGTTATCACATGTGGGAGCATCGCCAACCTCTACATGTCCACCCTCGACACGTCTCCTCTGTCTCCTAGGTTGTCGAACCAATAACTACTTAGCGGAAGCAGGGTCTATCCGAGGAGTCAAGTCGTAAATGGCTCTTGCAATGTGTGACTTGTAACTAATTAGTAAACCTTCTTTACGGGGGGCCCCGGGCATCCACTCAAGTGGAGCATCAACTGGTGGCACAGAAGTAGAAGCCTCTGTCATAGAAACAGAAGCCGTCGGCACATAAGCTGAAGTCAGTGGCACAGAAGCTGAAGTCGGTGGCACAGAAACCCCGACCAGTGACACAGAATCCCCAAGCAGTGGCACAGAATCCCCAAGCGGTGGCACATAATTGCTGACCGGTGGCACAGAAGTAGAAGGCACTGACATAAAAACAAAAGTCGGTGGTGCTGAAGCAGAAGACGGTGGCAGAGAATCCACGACCGGTGTCACAGAAGATCCGATCGATGGCACAGTAGGTCGGACGGGTGGCACACTAGACTCCACTGGTGGCACGGTAGACTCCACCGGTGGCACAGTAGACTCGACCGGGGGCATAGTGGACCGAGTGGTGGCAGAGAGGAAGAAGTAGAAGGTGAACGATGTGGTGAATGGCCCGTCTCAACAACTGGATCAATACTCGTGTAGAACAAATCATCATCATATATAAAACACATCCTCAACAACCGGATCATCTCTATCCAGATCAACAGACGCCTCCTCCTTCAATCGCTCAGCGACATCATGTACACGCTAACGTAAGGAGTCTGTCATACCCACCCGTTGTGTCCTTACTTCCGCTATTGGCGTCGGTGCCGTCATCCCAGTATCACCCAAACTCGCCCACAAACTCTAATGGCATTATTGAAAAAACATCTTTTCAATAAAACTATTTTTTATTTTTATTCGATCAATTCTAATCGTTTTAAATCCAATTCAATATTTGATATCGAATTTTCGTAAATCGTTTTTGATTTACAAATCTTAATTCGACGTTTGATATTGTAAATCGTTTTCGATTTATATTTTAAATTTCAATTTCAATTTCAACTTTTCAAATTCCTATTTCTAATTATAATTTCAATTCTAATATAGTAAACTAATTAAAAAAATTTCAATATCAAAATTTATGTAAAGAAACAAATTAAAACTTATAATTTACCTCGTAGGATACCGTTATTGGAGTGATTTCAATATCGGGCTTCGTTAAATGTCGTGTAGCTCGGGTAACGGGTCGTCGTCCAGCACCGTCGGTAACACCGCAAACGACGGTTGGTTGCTCGTCGTCTGCCGCCAAATCAGTTGGTACGTCGTCCACCAGTGAATTGCCGGTCGGCGGAGCTCCATTTTCGACGTGTTGAGTCTGTGAAGCCGGTGGTGCTCCGACGTCTACAACCTAGGAATCTGCGACGGCTACTGCAGAATTTTCGGGACCGGCGAGAGCAGGATCGGGAGCGGGAACGCAGTCCCCTTTTCTGGCCATTGAGGGGCGGCGAGAGACGATTCGGAGCTAAAAAACGGGGGCGGCGGGACCGCCAGGAGCAGGATCGGTGAGTAAGGGGAGAACGAAAGGAACAAAGAGAGGAGGAAGGGGAGAAGACGAAAGGAAGTGCAGAAGACCGACTGGAAGGAACGAAAGGAAGAGGAGAAGACCGGCCGGAAGGGGAGAAGACGAATACGAAGAACGGTCGCGTATCGTCTGTTTAAGAAGAAACAAGCACGCTGAACCTAAGCGTGCTTATGGGTCTGGCCCAACGTGGAATTCTACTTAGTAACACGCCCAGTTGAGGTGCGCCTAACGCAAGCGTGCTCTTATTTGATGCTTCCTCGGGATTGCACCGCTTGACCTAGGCGTGCATATCTTTGTGGTAACGATGTGCACGCCTAAGTTGAGCGCGCTGCATGTACGCCAGAGTTAGGCGTGCTATTGTAGCTGTTTTCTTCTGATTGTTCCCCTAGCATACCCAATTTGAGCGTGCTACACATGCACGCCCAACTTGAGCGTACAAAACGGAGTGTATTTAGACAAAACAAATAGTACATGTAGCCGTTTCCTCTATTTATGAGATATAATATTGACGGGAAAGATCTCGTAGTACTTGATATAAATGGCTAGACTTGAAGAGATCATTTGTGCGCGTACAAGATAAAAAAACACCACGGTTAGATTAAGAATAAGAATAGAGTGAACAGTATTGTAAGGTTGTGTTCGGGTGCGAGTGAGAGGAGGGATTAATGTGTGTAATCCGAGCTCTCTTTTGAAACGAAACAAATCAATAAAGTATCATTTGAAAATCCTTCTAGTTTCACTAGAAGGTAGTGGTTTTACTCAATATAGTTTTGTTGAGGTTTCCACTCTAATTCATTGTGTCAACAATACAAGTACTTGATCTAGTTCCGCTACAATGAGTTCAGAGAAGCAACGTTCACTTTCCTGAGATATAATCGACGGTACGATCCAACAGTAATTAACATCTCAACTCCAATCAAAGAAGTTTTCCCATTGAAGGAGACATGAATGAGTTGCGCTCCTGGACTATAGTAGTTTCACACAGTATAACGAATTTGATTAAGCCTCAGATTCAGATAAGTGGTGTTCTCGACCACTCTATCATTCACGTATCCAACTTTCAGAAGGAACAAGTGATTGAATCGGAGAATATCAATCTTGATCATGATCTATATCACATCGTTGTGGTTGTGGAGATAAATGATGTCGCACATGATGTCGGCGCTCTTGATCACGATCGGTGTGTTTGTCAGAAAAAATCTTCCAAAGACATTGATAATCGATCCGTAGAGACGAATCAACAAAAGACAAGAAAAGATTGAACTTCTCTATTTTACTCCGATACCATGCAAGATTACTCAATCATGAAAGAATTTATATTACACATGCATGTCATAGAATACAAGACAATTACAGAAGAGTGTTGTAACACAATGAACAAGAAGAGTTTACATGTTCAGGGGGCAAACAAGAAAGGAAGACTCAGTGACATACAATTCCTTAGTTTACATTAATTGCATATTTATGGATCACAGATACATATCGATCAAACACCGACAAGTTTAAGTCACATACAACAAAACAGAAATATATATAGCACATACGGAGTAGAGGAAACTACACACATACCATGCATATTGTATGTAGAGTCAACTAATTCTTAATGAATAACACAATTGCTCGTAGCTTGACCATTTCTCGATCAGCAAATCGATCATGCCGTGATACCTGCAGTGGTTTTAACGCAAAATATATGTTATGTACGGCAGAGATGGATGAGCAACATAAACGTACAGACACAGAGCTATATATGAGCTAGGTTTTCTATTATAATATATGGACTTTTTTGTTATTATGCATATGGAAAGGAGTATAAATACTACATATATTAGCAATCAGTTACTACATTCCAACAAGATGTTTAAAAAGCATATATATATATATATATAGGTAAAAAAAAGAAGCATATATAACACGAGGAACATCATCTGATGATAGGGCCGTTTTATTAAATCTGAGGGGTTAATAAACAGGGTATTTTCGTCCATCTTGAAATAACACATAATTAATTAAAAACTTATATATAGACTGCTTACTACTTCGATCGGATTCAACGACTACGTAGTACATACATATACGAAGATAGAAATCAGACTCGGTTTCATGGAAACAAGATATACTAAACATTGCACCCGACCTCAATTGACTGATCGTTAGTTAGCTAGCGACATACATATATATACGGATATATAGATAGATCCGAACAAGCTAGAGACGTCCAGGAAGAAAGGTCAAAGGAGAACAGAATAATTAATGTACCTTGAGTAGGAAGCAGATAAACAGATTCAGTGACCGATGCATAATATTGGTCGTTGATAGACATTGAAGGGTCGTCGTTTAAGGTCATGACATGGGCCTTGTTGTGCAGCCTGGTCTCCAAGTCAGGGTGGATCTTCTTCTTCATCATCTTTGTCATAAACTATATAGCCATACGTATCCACCCATCATGTTGTTAATTAATTTGGATACTAAGCTTTAGACCACTAGAATGTACCGATATATACCTATAAGATATGGAAAAAAAAGTATTACCCTGTGGAGCTTCTTAAGAGGAGGAACAGGAAGATCCATTTTAGGTTTAGGGATTCTTCCACCTAGAGCAGCTGCTAACTTGCCGTACAGAATTGGCTTCGTCTTCCTCATCTTCTTCTTCTTGTTGAAGTTCATAGCCACGTCGCCAACATCATCATCATCTTGGACGGCGAAGTCATTACCAGCAGCGGGTGGGCCTTGGTTTTGGTGATGAAGCTGATCAGCCATGAAGAGGTCAAGTAGTGTGACTCTTCTGAACCTCGTCTCCAACTTCTCGTACATCATTATCTCTTCAACCTCCTCTATCTCATCATGACCGCATCCCTTCACCACCTCATCAACGCCCCTATTCATGTATGGAGCCTGCAGATCAGCTTCTTCCTCTTCATCTCCACCATAATAATAATAATAGTTCATGCTGTCCTGTTGCAGGGGTTCGATTGACAGAGTTCCAATAGTTAGAATTGCGTCTAACTCCCAATCATCACCTGCTTTAACATCTTCCTCCAGTAATGGCTCCCTCTCTATTTTCCCCTCCTCACTTTCAACTGATGCAGATGATCCCCATCTCCTACAACTTGATCCATCTGTATATGTTATACATAGCACTTAATTAGTACATACATCCCTACAATTGTGTTCCAACTGATCAATGTCGTGCATATATCCAATTAAAACATACATACACAGAATTACAAACCATATTTAGATTTATTTTACATATATAAGATTTTCACTGATCGAGAGTGATTTGTGCACCAACCTTCAGCTAGTGAAACATCGGCAGGATACGCATTGTATGGAAATCGGTGTCTCTGTATCCAGTTGAATATCTAATGCCATACACTTCAAAGTTAAGAACATCATACTATAAACTGCATGAAATAAGAATAAAAGGAAGGTACATTTTTGTATATCATTTTATGTGTTCTGCATTTGTCACTCGTGGGTGTGTATCAAACAATATAGTCACACCTTTTCTAATGAGAGATCCTATAAAAAAAATTTGTGCAATGAGAGATTACCTTCATGTATCTTTGTTGAGAGACCGTTTACTTGATTTAGCAGTGAAGAAGAAGAAGTAGAAAGAGAGTACAGTGTTCTCAATAAGAGAGAAGGAGAAGGTTTAGTGGATATATAACTAGCAGGTGAGGACACCAGCCTTGGGCCATGTATCTATATTAACCCAGCTGCTGGGCCCATGAAGTGGCTAAAGTTTGGCCCACGGCCCATGACATGTTAACCTTCTTTTTTTCTTTGTACAATGTTAATCAAACTACCATAAATAATGTATCTTTAATCCTTTCAAAAAAATATTACTCCCCTATTCTATAATCATCGTCTCATTTTTTTCCACTATTAATACTCGTAAAAAATCTTTCCGTTTTTTATCTCAATGTATATGGAAAAATGTATTTATATATAGTCTTGTTTTGTTCATCTCGATAAGTACTTTAATAAGATCTAAATTTTATATTTTCACTAATGTATATTTCAAGATATTTACGATTGAAAACTCGTATCGGAAGATACGAGAAAAGAAATAAGAAGATTATTATGAAAGGTTTAATGTATACTTAAAGGCAATATTGACTAGTAAAATCCCTATAAACATTGGCAATGAATTAACTTGAAAATATGTCATTTTGACCCTATCCACATTTGAAGACAATTTCATCAACATCGGTTTTCTTTTGCCACTTGACGACAATTTTAAGTTGTTATTAGACGACAAGAAATATTAAAGAAGAAATTTTAAAAGATGACTCCAGAGAGAGAATCTCTCTCTTCTCTCTAGAGTAAGGGTTGGTTGCGCATTTGTGTGAGCTTCCGGTGGCAGCGGGTGGTCGTCTGGTGGGGGACGATGTACATAGGGTGATCCCTTGGATGGTTCTGAGGGCTTTGTATACCTTTCTCGTGTTTGTAAGTTCTCAGATCTGGGTTTTCTTCTATAATCTCCTCCAAGTTGGGCTCCAATGGTGTATTCAAGGAAGTCGACGAATTTTCTCTACTCTCCTCCCTCCATTAATCAGATATGTATCTTTTCTTCATCCCTTTCTTCAATTTTATGCTCTAAATAGAATTTACCTTGGTTCTTTCGGGAACCTTTCGCATGCCTTTGTTTAGCCCTTATGATGTTGATTATATATCTAATACATGTTTACAAAATAAATTCTGGTGTGATCTGTACCATTGCTCGTCTGTATAGCGCAAATTATATATTTACAATCTTCATTTTTAAATCTAGGGTTAATACAATTAGGAAATTTGGGGCTTTTTGGATGAAGGTGTGCCTCATTGAAGATAGACTTTCATCCAGAATTTGGTGGCCAACCCTTTCCTTGCGGCGAGCCCTGGTGGGCAATTTCTGTTGTTGTTCAAACATTCCTATTGTAGAGGAAAACAAGGAACTGTGTTCACCTGGATTGATGCATGCAACAGATCGGGACTGCAGATCCGTTGTGGTCTCCATCCTCAATATTCAACGGGATTCGATTAGTAGTAAACATACCTACTCCTTACTGCACTTCATATGGAGTTCAATTCATATTAGTTGTAATTTGGACCTTCAAAGCCAAGTTGATGTTTTCTGTCTTGCCCTTTTTCATCTGCAAACTCATCGTTTTAACATCAGGTATATAATGCAAACAATTAAGCTTATTCAGTACAGAATCATGAACTGCAATGATCACATGCAAGCCCTCTTTGAAGTTTATTTCTAAAGATAATGTTCAGTTTAATTACGCACTGATATTGCATGTTAAGAATAGTCTACTTATCTCTACCAACCTATTTTTACTGCATCTCTTTACCAACAGGTAACTTAGATATTTTTTAGAAATGTGGAACCTCTCTTTATCTCCTAAAATTAAAAATTTCCTTTGGAAGGCTATCTGATTGCCTTCCGACTACTAAAATATTAAATAGATACTTCAATAGAGTTCCAGATCATTGCACTCCTTGCAACTTCCCCCACTGAGACAACCAATCATTTTTTCTTTGAATGCCCTAATACTATCAAAATGATCAGAAAAATGAAACAACAAACAGGTAGACAGATCAATTTTCCAATTACCGGTAATAATAACTTCATAGACAATTCAGCTTATTTCTTAATCAAAATAAAAAATTTGACCTCATATATTTCCTATGGTATGAACTTTGGAGAGATAGGAACAAACAAATTTTAACAACAATAATAACAAGAAATCCCCTTTTGATATGGCTTTTATCAACTATCATCCATGGATATCTACGATGAATTTCCATTCAATTAAAAATAGCACTAATAAAAATGTTAACCAATGTAAGCACCATAAGAAAAGAAAGAATATCTCAAATTGGACAAAACCTCCTGAAACCCGGTTCAAAATAAATTTTGATGCGGCATTCTCGACTAATGGAGATTCATTTATCGACAGTATTATCCGAAATCACTATGGAAAGGTTATCCATGTTACACATAAACAAATCAATTGTTCGTCCCCAATTCAAGCAGAGGCGTTGGCAGCGCTCGAAGCCATTAAATTGGCTAAGCAGCTAAACTTAAGAAAATTAATTATAGAATGAGATAATCTTTCTGTAATTAACGCAATAAGGAAAATATGGCAGGTACCATGGAGTATTCAAAACATCGTCAAGGACATCGTTTCGGAAAGTCTCCACTTCCAAGACATCAGAATCCTTCATTGTTTCAGGGAGAATAACAAGGCCGCAAATCTTCTAGCATCTGCAAGAGCCCATAATGTACATTTAGACCGTGTAGTATATGTATGTAATCTATGTAATGTACCTGATACTTATATCAAGACTCTGCGAGAAATGATGTGTCTTGAGCATCCTTTGCTCCTTAGTTTTCTTACGAATTTTGTAAGCATTATCAATTATGATAATGCGGGATTGCCTCCTGGTTAGGGAGGATTCCCTTTATTGACCTATAATAAAAAAAAAATATTATTAGACGACATTTTTTTTTACAAATAATACTACCGTTAAATATTAATTGGTAAAAGTTATTATTAATTTTTATTGGATATAAAATAATATTTATTTTATCTTCAAAACAGATTATTTAGAGAGCTGATCGGGTGCGGACTGATTTTCGCTGTGGACTGTGCGGACTGTTATAGTGCACCAGTATATTACTGGATAGTGCACCAGTGCACTACTACAAAGTGCACCACTGTACTACCGTAGAGTGCACCTAGTAGTGTACTACCAAGAAGTGCACCAGAGCACAATTGGGGGTGTACCTCAGTACACCCAGTAGTGCACCAGTACACTACTGGGGAGTGCACCTTAGTACACCAAGAAGTGCACCAGTAGTGCATTGAAAGAACGCCCCAGTAGTACACTTGATAATGTACTTGAAGTGCATAAATAATATGCTGAAAAGTGCACGGTCCACACCCAAAACGTCTTCTATTTTGCATAATCAATCAGCCAAATATATTTCAATAGTTTTTCTACTCTTTACATCAAAATTGGCAAGTTACATTTTGCGACAAATGGAAATATATTCTGAAAACAACACGTACATGCATGACTGAAGTATGTACATAGTGCGCACTGTACTACTGTGTCTACTAGTAGGCGTCAAAAAACGGGAAGGAAACAAAGAATCTTCCAATAACCAATCTCATCGGCTACTGTTAAAGTTACGTACTGATCATAGAAGTTCCATATATACTAAGAAAAATTGAACAGTTAGCACAGCGGCGGTGATGTTACAACATATAGTTTAAATGCAATGTATAGGCAAAGAGAATGTTTCTTGCACAATGGAAACTCTAAGAATTAATTAATTAAGCATATATATATATACTAAATCGATGGATCATTTATGTATGTGGTACGAGCTAGTGAGAGTATGCATGGCGATTGGCGAGTCATGAAAGAAGATGAAACAGGAATTAATTATGAGTGCATGTTTAGGGTATGCCTTATTAGACTTTGATTTTACATTGGGATGATTGATTTCTTTCTTCTTAATATGGTCAATGGCAGCTGGTTGATGTCTAGGTAAGCCAACACTGTCATGTGTAATTTGAATCTTAGCAGTTTGGCAAGTAATGTCCAAAAGAGCTAAGAGACTGAAATAATTCAACACAAGACTGTGGGGGTTACGTTACTTCAGGTAAAATTGCAAATTCACTTAATACGGCTATAGACATGATTTTTTACATGACACAATATATAATTTATAAAATTAAAGTTGTAAATTGTAAGAGGAGGATGTTAGTTTAGCTAAGTGTAGTTTGACTCATTTTTTTAACTTTTAATAATTATGAACTTAGTATATAATGAATTCCATGAGTGTACATTGTTTACAAGAATTAGTTAACTATATAAGAGTCAAACTTATATTGTACAAGTCTTACTTGAAGTATTTATGAATGTTTAAGGCGTCGCTGAAGTTTTCTGAAGGATGCTGAACCAACGAGATAGTCGCGCTGAAGAACAGAGTGATATAAGAGGTGTGATAGCGAGCTGAAAATAATCGTGAAGTGTAAAACAACAAATAACGCGTTTTTGATGGTTTCCAGGAAAGCGCACGTTTTAAACGCCGAGTGGAGGCAAGCGCAACTTGCAGAGCATCCACCAAGATCCACCGTACACGTGGAGTTTTATCTGCATGTGGGCAAGCACGCTCCGGAATTCTGTTAGCGAGCTTTACTACGTGACACTCCGTGATTCACTGGTCCACTCCGTGCAACAGAATCAGTAGAGGAGTTCTTGTGGACCAATAAGAATTCAGACACGTTTATGATTCAGCTTGTATGTTAAGCTAACTGATAGGGTTGTCTATAAATAGGAAGAAATCAGAACGAGTGAAAGGTTACTGATTTTCTTATTTCTATAAAGTGAAGAGAGAATTTTGAAAGATAACTTTGAGAGAAGTGTTTGTACGAGAGGTAAGAACTTATAGGTTCTAGTGAGAGAATTGTGAGTTTCCTTTGTAAAACACAAGAAAGCAACTTTTTGGCAATATATTAGGGGAGAATTTTATCCTACACTCATTAGGAGTCAATGTTTCTCACCAAATTGAGAGTAATTTCTTGTTCGCATTATTAAGCTTCTTTCTTCCGCATTTTGATCAAATTTCAAGTTCTAGAAACTCGATTTATGAAGAAGCTACCCTCAATCCTACTATTGGTATCAAAGCAGTTTTTTTACCAAGAAATCTTCGTTTTTTCCTCATTCAAGAAAGCTTTCTCTCTCTCTATCGCCTCAAGAAGTGTCATCATGCCTCAAGATTGAGAAATCAACAACTCTCACAGTCTTCGGATTTCTCTCAACAAACCACACCTCCTCATCGAAGGGGAACTCGTATGGTGGGTGGCGATGAGCAGGAATCACATTCAACAAATAGACTTTCAGTGTTGGATGATTATCCAGAATGGTGATGAGAAGGTACCTGATGCAACAAAAGAAGCGCCATGGGGTCCAACTGAGTATGCGTTAATGGAGTAAAACGCAAAAGCGAGACAACTGATCTTGAACCCCCTTCAGCGCAAAGACATGGATAGGATTATGAGTATTCCCACGGACCAAGCCATATGGAAGGCCATAATCGACATGCATCAAGGCAACGATATTCATAATAGGAAATTCGAGTTGCAAAGGGAGTTTCACTCATTTTGCATGGGCGAAACCAAATCTCTCTCCATCTACCATTCTCGCTTCTAGGCTCTTGCAGACAAGATGACTTCCACATGAGTTTCTATATAAGGATGGGAGCTTTCCATGGATTTCATCCACGACGTCAATCAGAAGTACGATACGACCAAGAAGATCTTGCTAATGACGACAATGACAAAGCAGCTACCTTGTCTCTATTCTCGTTGAAAGTTCAGAGTCTAGGAGATCCAAGATCAAAAGCATATGCACTCCTCGAAGGAAGCTAACGGAACAAAATTTAAGCTTAGAAAGGTCCTCCAAAGATTGGACAACGAGACTAGCGTTGAATATGAAGACAATGATGAAGTTGCACTGATGATGAAAATGGTCAAGAACTTCGTGAAGAATAAAGGGAACTTCAATGAAGAGCAACTCGCCAAAAGGGACCTTAGCAACTTTGTGTTCTAAAATCTCCAGCAAAAAGGTCACCTTGCCAAGATCTGCACCAACCCCAAGGTAGTTGTGAGATCAAGCAACACCGAGCCAAATAAAGCCTTCTTCACGCATGGGGCGACTACGACGTGGAGCTCGGTGTAGGTGAGAATAAACAAGATAAATGTCTAATGGCTATAGAGGACTCAGACAATTATGAGCCGGTCAAGGTATCATTTATCAACACTACTACAAAAAGAGTCAAATATCCCGGGCGTTTGACCATATATACTTGGATCGGCTTCGGTGTATAGCTCATAGAGATATATAGTCTTATGCTATATACCTCGGTTAATTCCAAAACTAAGCCCGGTGTATTTTCTCTAATCTTTCCATCGCGTCTCAGGGCAAAAAAAAGTTGTCCGGGATATATTTATTTTATATATCTCGGATATAAAATGAAACCGATGTATTTTCTCTCACTTAACCGGGGTATCTGGTTCCAATATATACCGGTGAATTGAATATCCGGGGTATATTTCCAAAAGCTAAATACACCTTTGCCATATAATCCGAGGTATATGGAATATACACTGTAGTATATTCTTGCCATATAATCCGAGGTAAACCTAAATAGTAGGGGGTATATTCTTTCCATATAATCCGAGGTAAACCTAAATACACCTTTTCCATATAATCTGAGGTATATTCTTTATACCCCATGAGTTTTGTTTTGTGGGAATGATATACACCGTAGTTGCAAATCTGTTACAGCTTTTGCTTTATAACGTGTTTTCTTTTTGTGGTCGCAGAATATACATCACAATGAAGTACTTAAGTCAAAAAATCAAAACATAATATTTGGTTTTCATAAGACCATAACCTTTGTTTGAAATAAAAAATGAGTACAATCCATGATTAAAGAAAAAGAAAACTAAATAATATTGGACACTACTTAACTAAACAAGCAATTTTAATAAACAAAAATAGACATGCTAATAGTCTTAAAATTTGTTAGAAGAAGAAAAAAACTAGTCCATGTGATCGATTGCTTTTGTTCTTGCGTTTTTCCAAGATGCATATCAAATTACCTGCAAAAGAGTTGAAGCAAGTATTCGATCACACAAAATTAAAACATCATAATAATTGTAATTAAACTAACTTACCTAAAACACGAGTTGAAACAAGTATTCAATCCATTCCTTTCTCAATATGCAGCAAGTAAAAATTCTGCCAAAAGGAAAGTTTGTCAATTTAGAATGTTCAGCACTACAAAATTTGCCTAAACCTTAGAGTGACCACTTGGAGCACTACGAAATTTGCTTGAACCTTCAAGCTTCCTTGCAAATATGAGCTTCTGAAGAGCCTCATTGTCACAATTAGAACATAAGGAAAGACAATACCACTTGAAAACTAGGTAGGATAAACTAGTCACATTCACTTCTAATATGCTGTATTGGATACTTAGACATATGTTTTTGTTGTCAAGAAGATATTTTTCCATTTTATAATATAAGTGGAAGCAATTAGCAACATGAAACGAGATTAAAGTACATATCTACAGTTTCTCTCATAGTTCTTAGGACATTGCAAAACACAATAGAGATTTACCTGTCCGAGAAGGATTTCTTTCAATTCACTCATTGAGGGAGTTGTTTCAACAACATGAACCAGGAAGAACATTTTAATGTCAAGTTACATATACATGCAATAGTATAACAAGGATAAAGTCAGTAGTCAAAATTGGGGACTGGGGAGGCACTATTTTGTTCAGTTGTATCAAGTATCAATCCCTTTCCGCCTTCGTTTGCCTCCTTGAATTAAAAAAATGCATGATCAAGTTTCCTATCCGGTTTCAATTTATCACATGTCAACTTACTGTCAAGAACTTTATCAAACAAATTTTACCATATCTATTCTGCAGCAAATTACAATCAAACAGTAATTATAGGCACACCTGAAACCTACAGCAAGGACCCAAATTGTCCTATAGAAGGACATCAGATTATTAGTGCCAGCTGGCAACACCTTATCAACAATAAACTGCTACTCGGAAGATTTCACTCGGTAATATGTAAACCATTCGGCTACAACACCTGATGTCTACTCCATTAGTACCTCATTGCCATGATTTATACTAATATTTTCATAATAAGAATAGTTACTTTACAGTCAAAACAGTAATGAAGAACGGAATCTCAAAATACACATATTCTTAGTGTCCATAGAAACTTATACGGTATATACAGTAGTAGCATCATATACTTATCTTGGTTTCTGTCTGCTATACACTTTTATTCAGATTAATCACACTAAACTGCATTTGTCATTCTTAAAGTTTATGGTTGTGAATGGAATTGACAAATAAACACTAAAGCAATTGAAAAATGAAAAGACGAATCATTTAGTAAAGGGAAGTAAATCAAGTAATGCATATATAGCAGTTGTGAAACCAACCTCTATACCCCCAGGGAAGCAAAATGATAAGAGATCCTTATGTTTAAGAGGCAATTGCTTTTCTGGAGGATAAACAAACAGAACCTGGAAATAAATGAAGAAAAATCAGTTGCGTATGTCAAGCAACACCATAAAATGCAACTAAAAGCAAGTTAAGTTTTTCAGAACCATTCTCTATTTAAAATACCCTATCACATGCAGAAACTGAAGTACACGTGATATTGGGTGATTTTTAGCTTACATACATGATACATGAGGTTCAAGGTAAGGTTCTACACGAGAGTTAGAATGTAATCCATTACACGTGATAGTGGGTGATTTTTGGCTCTTTAAAATATTTCTGATCCTGCATCACAAACAGCAAAGGAAAAATATAAGTTACATTTTCCTTTGTCATGACACAAAGTTCATCAATCGGGCATTTCAACAAAGACACGTAAATAACTACTAAAATTAGCTAAGAAAAGCTATGTAAATGGCTTTAGCCACAAAAAAAGAGAGGGAAGCGCAAAGTTGGTAAGAATGTAATCCATTACAAAGGGAAAAAAACACAAACTCATATACTGCGATTGGAAAACACCATTCAACTTCCCAAAAAGAATAGAGCATAAGGATAAGATAGATCTATTTTTCTTCACTGAGGTGCCTAGATCTTGCTACTTTTTCTTAGAAGAAACAATAAATGTCTCACAGTTAGCTCAAAATAAATATAAAATAATTTAAGTAACAGGTTCATTCTTCTCTTTAGCAATAGGTTAAAGGTTTAGGATTATAATAGATCAAACTAACCAAGGACTGCAGCTGGAATCTAGCCCACTGGCGCTTTTGGCTTGTCAAAGCCTCAGGATTATATGTAATACGCTTTGTTTCTGTGGGATGTGAAAAACCTTTGAATACTTTTGAGAATTGACTCCATAATTTCTGGAGCTGGTTTTCACTGTTTTCATCTTTTGATTGAAAAACAACAGATGGCCGCGGTGATTGTGAATGGACAGCAATAGCAGCTGCTGCGTCAGCTACATCCCTAGAAACATCTTCTCTTGTCTGTATGAAGAAAGAGGTTGTCCATCCTGGACTAACTGTTTCGTCCTTCTGGGCCATCTTTGCTGACAAACTTTCTTCAGGTAGTTCTGGCTCCCGTGAAAAAAAATGAGAATTTGATAATGCTTTAACAACTGACATAGGCAACCAATTTAAGCATTCTGAAACTAAGTCAAAGAGTAGTCTTAATACGGAGCACACACAGAGATTATGTTACAGTTTCTTTAGCCAAACTGAACAAGAGTAGTTACACCAATAATAGAAATGAAGACGTTCAAGAGATCACTTAATCTACTTCAGCTCAGTTTCAAAATCATCCCAACAATAATGTGATGTCCCTAGAGACTTCAAGAGCAGCATAAATATGATTGGTAAACCAAATTACACTTGCTAAAAATTGTGAAGCATACCCTATCTGTTGGTTTATAACACGTTACCAAAGCAGAAAATACGTGTTTTGATCAGCTATTGTTCTCTGTCACTAAGGTTCATTAAGCCTTAGTTGCGCTTAACAAGGATTCAATTGCGCTTTGAATGCTTGGCTTGCGCTTAACCTATGATGAACTATTAGTAATGAATTTACTAAAGTCCTTAAGTGCGGAAGAGGTTAGACAGACAATAAAGCGCGCTTTAAGTTGTTAAAGCGCACCTATATTTGCACACACAAGAATTTCCAAACGGTGAGAACCCTAAGTCACTACCTGACTCGGGATAAAACTCACCACTACACTTGTATTGATTAAGAAGTGATTACAATCTCTCGCTTCAACACGAGAAGCTCACTCGTAAGCACTCTCTCTACAATACTCTCAGTTCAGCTCTGAAGAACAAAGGCACTCTCAACACTCTCTGATTACAAACGAAATATCTCTTAAGATCTCTCTAGCTTCCTATATTCCCTACGTTTGCAACATGCCTAGAGTGAATGAAATAGTACTCTATTTATACACAAGTCTGAAGCTAAACCTATAACTCAACCGTGTAACAAACAAAGACTAAGCACAATGCCACCTCATCAATCCGTGTGCCTTGATCGTTTCACCAGAATTAATCAACGGCTTGGAGTGAATTGGTTTTGTTCTTCATGTGTTGATCCACGCCACATAAGCAATCCGTGTGCTTCAAGCTCTAACAAACTCTTGCCACGCTGGCGATCCCTGGAGTGGCGTCCCAAAGAGTGTGAAGTTCTTCTCGCACCTTCCTGTGCACGCAACTTGCACTCTCCCGCTTTACCAGCCTTCGTAGCGTGCAGATTTGTTCTCCTGCGCTCTGGCGCACCCTAAGCTTCAGTGGAACCTCTTGGTCAACTTTCTTCAACTTTATTCAAGCGCGTCTCTACGCCCTTGAAGCTCGATCACTCTTACTTCTTGGTCTTGAATGGATTTATTAAACATCGTTTGCGAAACTTACTTTCTCCGCTTGGTGTTAAGCGCGACTGTGACCAGTCAAGCGCATCTCTAAGTGACTTAAGCGCATCCTTACAAATATGACAATGACCTGGAAGGCTTAAACACACTAAGAGATTAAACATATTAGTTTGTTATCATCAAAACAAAGAGAAATAGATTAAGTTTTAACAAGATGATTAAAGCTCAACTAACAATTTCCCCCTTTTTGATAATGACAAACTGTAAACAGGTAAGCTCATGAATACTTTCTTAAGTGACTAAAATGAAGACAATAATATCAATTTAATCAAGTATTCAGATTTGGAATTGGATCAAAGTAACTTACCAAGGTACTTAACCATACCAGTTTTCAATTCCCCCTGAATTCAAGCACAATCTCATACTTCCCCCTTAATCAAAGAGGAATTTACCTGTGTTTTTTCCCCTTTTGACATCATCGAAAAATTCAAAGCAAAGTCATACGGTAAGAAAGATAGTAGAGTGCGCTTGCTAGCTAAGACGTCAAACAAAGCTTAAGAGAGAACATCAAGCAACTGAAGTAAGGAAAAGTCAGGTTAGTAAGGCTCTCAGAGATATAAAAATCGAAAGCATAATTAATTATCATTTGAGTACAAACTGCCACAAAAGGAGCTGGAAACCTAACGAGCTAATTCACAAATCACACAAACAGAGTAGAGAGAAAAAAGAGAATCAGCAAATGCGCTTTAAAAGCGCAACCATCACAACAACTCATGGGCTACCAGCCCGTTCTTCGTTAAATCTCTCCTGGACTAGCTTCAGCATTGAATACATTATATTCACCATTATTTCACCAAGACGCTTTTCGACCCGCTCCTGATGCGCTTCCATTGAAGCGACTATAACAGATAAGTCGGCGGAGCTGGAGGAGACCCGAGCGCGAGTGCTCAGCTCGGAGCGCGAGCTAGAGTGGGGTTTCTCCTCATTCGTGGGCAATAATATAACAACTATAGCGTCAGTGGTGATGATGATGAAGTGGTGGAGTAAGCGTTTAGCCGGGCGAAGCAGATCAACTGTGAGCGCACCTTTTGGCACATTGGGGTCAAACACGGTCTTCTTGAGCGTAGTTGCACCAGCTGGCCAATTTTTTGTACAGCCGACCAAACCCGCTGGACTGCTCTGTCAGCCTTAAAGCGATGCACCGAATACTTAAATGCGCTGAATACTGAAGCGCATGCTGAACCACCTCTGAGTAGACGTAACACTGAAGCACATGCTGGATCTTTGTTAAACCGAAGAAGCATAACACTGATTGAGATGAGTAGACGTAAGAGTGTGATGTCCAGTTCAATTTTCAAACTACAATGTAAAGAAATTCATGAATAGGAAGATGCACATTTCATAAAGGGGACATTAGAGCATTTAATCACTCAAGTTGATGTGGACGTATGTGCATATACATGTAGCATGGTAATTGAGGCTTTATGTCACCAAATGAATACTTCTCTAATGTAGAGTTCAATAAAGGACGAGAGAAGCGTTACATCTAGTCAGGCTAGGGACACCTATGCAATGGATCATTTCTTAGGCATGTAATATGGGTAGAAGACGATCAGCATTGTCACGTTTTGGCAAATAAGAGCATGCATGGATTAGGATTATATCAAATCGAGCCAAACAAGTCAGACAAGTTCAATACTAATTCATTTCAATGATCAACCAAAAGCATGAAAGACTCAAAGCTATAAAGTGCAAGCGACCATAGTTCGTACCTTGATACTAAGCTCGCTAGTTCTAGTCAAATAGAGGAATACTTACAGTGACATTGCCTCGAAGCTAATGGAGTCGAATAAGGCCAAGCTGAACCTTGAGGTTTAAGAATACCTGACGATTAAGCGCCTTAGTGAAGATATCTGCCAATTGCCCTTCTGAAGATACATGAATAAGCTTGATGCCCTTGCGCTTCAGATAATCACGTGGAAAGTGTACATCGAGATATTAAGTCCTTGAATGATGTACTAGATATGTCTCGTGATCTTTTCTTGCCTTTTGCCCTGAAGAAGTCTTGTGCTTCTTCCTTATGTTGAAATGAGAGTAGCCGTAGTGGATCGCTCGTTACAAACAATCGCTAAACATGTATCTTCTACTCTTCATTTCATTCTGCAAAGAAAAAGATCAATTTCTATGTTCCCTACGAAGCGCACGCTTCGTGGGAACATTGTCCATAGCTATTGACTCACTTGTTTTATGAACAGGCTCATAATAGCTAGGGTCATTGAGATCAAGCACAATATGAGGTCGCGCTTTACGAAGCGCACCTCTGTGCTTTGAAGCGCAACCGTTGTCAACATGTGAACGTTGATAACGTTGACGCTTGCCCTTGGATTTAGCCTTTGGCTTATAGGGCTTAGTTGGGGTATGCGCTTGTTTCTCATACAAATGATGCGCTTTTGCCCCATGAAACCACTGTTTGGTTTCTAAAGGTTGATCCTCAAGAACCTTTATTCTGCCCTTCAAATGAGAGTTTTCACTCCTGTAGGCAGTTAGGTCTTGTTCAAGTGATTTGATTTTAGAAGAGAAATCACTTGATAGAGGAGAGCTGGAGTTAGAGGAAGATTCCTGGGGGTCATAGCCCAATCAAGGTCTAGCTTTCACAAAGCCTGTTGGAGGAGCAGACTTTGCTTCTACTAGCTTAGTAAGAATGTCAAGCTTTGATATGATCTGATCGAGCTTTACATCCTTGGTTGAGTCAGAGTTTCTTTCCAACTCGTTTTCATGACAACGCTCACATGATTTTGTCAAGAGAGTGGGGTTATCATGTAAGCGCTTGGAAAGCTCAACTACTTCTTCCTTAGAACTATTAAGTTCATCCAGAAGTCCCCTAGCTTCATCAGCTAGTGACTTATGATCAACCATTAATTCTTTTAAAAGATTGATAAGGTTGCGCTTGGGTAAGATTTCATAGTTAAGATCCGTTACCTCAACGTCAGAGCTAGAGTCTGAGTCGGATCTACTACCAGCCATCAAGCAGACATCAGCTTGCGCTCCATCATCCGAATCTCCATCAGATTCACCCTAGAGTGAAACAAAAGCTTGTTTAGGAGGGGGTTATTTTTCGGTGGAGCTTGCGCTTGGATTCACCTTTAGATGAGGACAAGCTTTAGCAAGGTGTCCCTTCTCGTTGCAGTTGAAACATGTGAACTCCTTGAGGTCGCGCTTCTTGGAGGTAGGATCGCGCTGATTGAAACCACCCTGTTTCTTGAAGAATTTCTTCACAACCTTAGTCATCATAGCGACGTCCTTATCATCGTCGTCTTCTCCTTCTTCATCATTTTCAAGCTTTTTGAGTACACGTGAAAGCTTGAGCGCCATCCCTCTTGTTTCTTGGTTTGAGTGCTTTTCCTCGTTGTTCTTGATTTCCTGCACTTTAAATTTATCTGCAAGAACAGAGATAGGCAATTCTCGGGTTTCCTTGGACTGAAGAAGAATTTGCTTGAGGGTTGTATACTTTGAGTTCACTCCATGAATGAACGCCATAGAATACTCCCAAGCTTTCTTCTCCATTCCAGCAGAAAGCATCTTGTCATACAAGATTTGACACCGAGAATGATAATCAGAGACGAGCTCATTTTCCCCCATTCGAATGGAGCAAAATTCGCGATTAAGCTCAAAGATACGGTTGTCCTTCATATCAACACTGCCAGAATGCATGTTTATAATAGCTTTCGACATAGCTTGAGCAGTGGGAAGGGACATTACCTTGTCTATATCTTTCCTTGAAAGAGCATTAAGAATGAGCTGTCGCGCTTTAGCATTCTTCTCCATAAGTTGGTACTCTTTTGCTTCCCATTTTGAGTCATCCGTCTCGGAGATCTTCTCATCACCTTTTTCAATAATCTTCCAGCACTGATAGTCCGTTTGCTGGATGTAGTTCTTCATCATAGTGAGCCACCATTCAAGTTCGCCTTCAACAAGGACATGGGGCTTGGCGAGAGAAATACCGAGGGTGAAACTGGCCATTGTTCTAGACTTGAGAATCCTTTTGAACTTGTAAAAGGATTAGTGCAAATAGCTAACCTGGTGCTCTGATACCAATTGTTGGTTTATAACACGTTACCAAAGTAGAAAATACGTGTTTTGATCAGCTATTGTTCTCTGTCACTAAGGTTCATTAAGCCTTAGTTGCGCTTAACAAGGATTCAATTGCGCTTTGAATGCTTGGCTTGCTCTTAACCTATGATGAACTATTAGTAATGAATTTACTAAAGTCCTTAAGTGCGGAAGAGGTTAGACAGACAATAAAGCGCGCTTTAAGTTGTTAAAGCGCACCTATATTTGCACACACAAGAATTTCCAAACGGTGAGAACCCTAAGTCACTACCTGACTCGGGATAAAACTCACCACTACACTTGTATTGATTAAGAAGTGATTACAATCTCTTGCTTCAACACGAGAAGCTCACTCGTAAGCACTCTCTCTACAATACTCTCAGTTCAGCTCTGAAGAACAAAGGCACTCTCAACACTCTCTGATTACAAACGAAATATCTCTTAAGATCTCTCTAGCTTCCTATATTCCCTACGTTTGCAACATGCCTAGAGTGAATGAAATAGTACTCTATTTATACACAAGTCTGAAGCTAAACCTATAACTCAACCGTGTAACAAATAAAGACTAAGCACAATGCCACCTCATCAATCCGTGTGCCTTGATCGTTTCACCAGAATTAATCAACGGCTTGGAGTGAATTGGTTTTGTTCTTCATGTGTTGATCCACGCCACATAAGCAATCCGTGTGCTTCATGCTCTAACAAACTCTTGCCACGCTGGCGATCCCTAGAGTGGCGTCCCAAAGAGTGTGAAGTTCTTCTCGCACCTTCCTGTGCACGCAACTTGCACTCTCCCGCTTTACCAGCCTTCGTAGCGTGCAGATTTGTTCTCCTGCGCTCTGGCGCACCCTAAGCTTCAGTGGAACCTCGTGGTCAACTTTCTTCAACTTTATTCAAGCGCGTCTCTACGCCCTTGAAGCTCGATCACTCTTACTTCTTGGTCTTGAATGGATTTATTAAACATCGTTTACGAAACTTACTTTCTCCGCTTGGTGTTAAGCGCGACTGTGACCAGTCAAGCGCATCTCTAAGTGACTTAAGCGCATCCTTACAAATATGGCAATGACCTGGAAGGCTTAAAAACACTAAGAGATTAAACATATTAGTTTGTTATCATCAAAACAAAGAGAAATAGATTAAGCTTTAACAAGATGATTAAAGCTCAACTAACACTATCAATATAATATATAACATGAATCAGGAACCTACCTTCAAATTTCATAAGTCACTTTCACCAAGGATTAATAGATACACAATTATAAATTGAGAAATGGGAAAAATCTATATTCATTACAAGGCAAGCAAATCAAAATCTATATGTTTCAGTATAAATAATTGCACATCTGAACACCATTGAATTAAGTAAAATAAACGAGTAGCTAAGACTAACAACTAGAAAATGACAAAAATTGACCAACTCATATGATTTCGATTGGGATAATCTCTATATTAGTTGGTGCTTGTTGATCAAAAAGGAAGTTTTAAATAAATAAACAAATTCCATATTTTATTTGAAGCAGCAAAAAAACAATTAATCCAACAAGCTTGGCACACACAATACTAGGGTTCTATTTACAGGAAGAACGGAGTTTAAAAGGTTCCACGAGCTCGGTGTTTTATTCAATCAATCAGATTAATAGATCAATCCAGAAAGGAAGTAGAAAGTGACAAGAACCTAGACGAAATGAAACGCTCGGAGAGGTTACGACTTGCTGAACGGAGTATTGGGAAAATGAAACATCAAACAACAACTAGTGATTTATGCTTTTTTCTCCATATCGTGCGCCAGTTTTAAGTGCAACGAGAAGTAGAAACGCGTTGAGGAGATAGTTGCGCCTCACTGGCACTCAGATACCGGCTCTCAAGCGTGATAAGACCTTGAATATGGAGATCCGGATGGAGACCAATGCCAAAATTAAGATTGGCAAATCCAAATCCAAATCCAAGAAGATCGATGTTAGGGTTTCGTGTACCGGAATCAAACTGCCTGCAGATTCTAAGGACAAGCTCAGTGGCAGTGTTAAGACCAGCCTAGTCAAGATTAAGGCCTTTGCTGGTGAGTGTGGCGGCGAGATGCGTGGTGTTCTTGGTGGGGTGGACGAAGGAAGGGAGCTTTTCATTGGCGATCGGGAAGGGGGAGAGGAGGGAGACGGAGAATGGGTCGTAGGAGAAAGCAATCTTGGAGTTAGGGTTGGAGGCCGAGAGGGAGAGGGAGAGGTTGGAGGAGAAGGCGGCAGCGGAGGGGAAATGGATGAGGCGGGAGAGAGAGCGCCATGGATGGATGGAAGGGCGGGCTATGAAATTTTGGGGCTGAAATTTTGGGACAAAGTTGGAACGGGAGGAAAGTGAATTAGGGTAATTGAAAATTTGGGGCTTTTTCTATAAATCAACTTGGCTATCAAATACACCGGATTTTGTTTTTACAGTTTATATTAGATATTTCGGATATAATTTTAAGGGTGTATACTACTGTACAAATACACCGGATCTACAAAACATGAGGTATTTAAATTGCAAAAAAATTAGCATGCACTTGTATACGTCGGTTATTTCATATGTATGGTGTATATTGGAGTTGTTTAATTTTTCTAGACTTTATATCTCGTGTAATACACGCCCGTGATATTTGTTATGGGGTATTTGACTCTTTTTGTAGTAGTGCAAACTTAAACTTTTACCTAAAGAGGAACTCATTAACTTTCTTGAAGGGTTGATTGAAGATAATGAAACCCTTATGTCTAAAGCTATTGAATACACGGGGGAAATCAGTGAACTTTGTGCTGAAACAGTTGAATTATCCAAGAAGCTACACGCTGAAACTGTTGTCCTTACAAACTTCTACGAAAAATGTGAAGGCAAAGGCATTAAGCAATCTTGTGATTTAACTGGCTCAAGCCAACTTGACACAATAATGGATAAGCTCTACAAACTAACCCAGTCTATCTAAGAAAAGATTGTGAATCAAATAGTATTTGTTAAAGCTAGACCTGGGCTAGGCTACTCTCCTGAAAAAGCTCCATCTTGTTCAAAAGATATTCCTTTTACCATTGAATTGTTTGCAAAAATCAATTCATTGTCTAAAGAACTACAATCTTGAAAAAGTAAGAATCAATATCTTGAAAAGAAGATGAAAGCTCTAGAGAAGAACCCCAGAGAAAAAAAGATGGTTTCATGGGGAAAAGGCACACAAACTATATCTCAAGCAAGCTAAACATCCTAAATCTCGTTATGTTAATTTTGAGAAGAAAGCGCCATTTCACCCAGGTAAGTGCGAGTACGGCTATGTGAGGTAAAATCTATAATGTACTCACTGTGGTAAAAACGGTCATAAGGTTCAAGAGTGTGAAAGTAAGAGGGCGCTTAAAATCAAACTCTATGTTTCATACAAATCTAAGCCAAATCAGGTCTTGGATTTGAATGACCCTTCTTACTATCAACCTATTGCATCTTCCACTAAAGCAAGACCTAGAAAATCTATATTATGTGGTTCTTCTACTAATCCTCCCTCAAAGCCTAAGCTTCGATGGGTTCCCAAGCATTGATTGTCTCCCTTGTAGGTTTAAATGAGAGGAGGTGACAAGTGCAAAATAGAGAACGGTTTCCCTTGTCACATGATAATATATCTCCTTTCTATACTCTCATTTCAATCCACACAAAAGGAGAATAATATCTTCTTCAGTGACAAAGTAAGAAAGCTGATCTCCAAGATCTTGAAGAGTCAAACAAGAGGGAGATAAAGCGACTCACCTTTTTTGATGAAATGAATCACCCTTTGGCTTCAGCGAGACTCTCTGATGATCAAGCGAGACTTCAAGTAGCTGCAACTTGTACTTCTACAACTCTAACAAGTGTTCTCACTAGATCAAGCTCAAAAAGCACGTTGATATATGATTAGAGGGTCCTACTCTCGCTGAAACTAAAGCGGGACCTCCTATCGCCAAAGCAGGATCCCATATTGTTAAAGTAACCCCCAATCAACCCTTCAAGCAATTTAATAAGTTCCTCTTTAGGTAAAAGGTTAAGTTCGATAGAGGATACCTTGATTGGCTCATCATTATCTGAGTCCTCTATAGCCATTAGACATTTGTCTTGTTTATTCTCAAACACAGTGAGTTCGTCGTCAGAGTCGCCCCATGCGGTGAAAAAGGCTTTCTTTTCCTCGGTGTTGCTTGGGCTCGTAGCTACCTTGGGGTTGGTGCAGGTCTTGGCAAGGTGACCTTTTTGCTGGCAATTATAGAAAACAAAGTTGCTATGGTCCCTTTTGGCGAGTTGCTCTTTCTTGAAGTTCCCTTTATTCTTGAGGAAATTCTTGACCATTTTGGTCATCAAAATTCAACTTCATCACACTTCAACTGCAGCGACCCTACAACAAGACTCAACGAGACCTTCGAAGGATTCAACTCGATATCTGAAGACTTCAACGCAACTTTCCAAGGACTCAGCGAGACTCTTATAACAGTGGACTACGGTGTCAAGCTTGGAATCATCGAAATCAGGTGCGATACTACTAGTGCAATTAACGTCTATAAAAACCATGTTCTTCATGCTAGGACCAATCATATCGACATCAGACACCACTTTCTGAGAGATGACGTTGAGAAGAAAAGTATAGAGCTCACTCATTGTAGAACAGAGGAACAAGTAGCTGACATTTTCACGAAGACTTTAAATAGACTGCCCTTCCTTCACTTAAGGTTATTACTAGGGATCATCCCCATTGACTGAGGTAATCAGGTAAATCACAATAAGCTCCACTAAATTTAAATAATATGCATAATTTTACACATTTGGGAACATAGGAATGAGGATAAGTTCTATCTTTGTTGACATGTATCATCTACTCCAAAAGGGTCACTGAAAGCATGATTTTTATTTATCTATCTTCATGATTACGTGATTATCTTTTTGCATGATTATTCAGTTCTACCCCTTAGTAAGAACATGATGATCACTTCTAGCCTATATGAAAGCCAAATGAGAAGTGATTCATGCTTGCTCTTTCTACCCTTTATCCTTCTCCTATGTAACACTTCCTAACCCATAAGCCACATATGGAAGTATTTATTAGTGAGAAAAATACAATAATCATGCCCCGATTATGTGTTTTGTATGTTTACTAATTGTCCCATGCATGCACATTATGTTACAACATATGTACCTCATCATGTCACACGTTATTTTTATTACATATGTTACACTTTTTCCTCCACTATTAATTACACTATTAACCCCATTCACTTTCTTCTTACCTAAGTCACGCAATTTCTAATTTATTCATTTGTAAGACTTGGTGGTGTTAGTCATGCTTAAACGTGTCAACTTCTGAGGTACGCTTAAGACATGTTGTGTTGAGAAATTACACGCGTCAGAATTAATGTGTGCAACACGTCACTTTAAGAGGTTGTTGGAGAGAAGCACGTCTGTGATCAGAAAGAGCCGTTGAGCGACCCAGAAAGAGTCGTTGGAATTCAATATGTTGTAATAGAGCCATTTAGTGATCTCAGAGGTTGAGCGACCCTATAAATATGTAAGTTCTCTATTCCTCCCGACCTCACCATATTTTCCTAACTCTCTCTTCTTTGAAATCATACTCCCTCCCTCTCTATTCCCCTTCCCAAATTCATATGATCTATTATCACTCAATACAATGTCCTACTCTCACCTTACAATGTATGATCTCCTAAGAAAGCTCTTCCCACAAGAGCTTGAGCAGTACCATAAATTCCAAGCATACCAAGCCATCCAGAATGCAAGCTCATCCCAAACACAGTCCAAAACCACACATTTGCCCCAAACACATCCCATAAACACAACCCTCACTACTCAACCTCAGTGGACCTAGGAAAAGCTCTCTCGAGAGCAATCAGTTAATAAGGACGCTGAGAAGCCAGAGAAAGAAGAGTCTCATGTGAAGACACCTCCTTCACCTTCTTAAGCAAAACCGACAGAGGTGCACTTAATCATTGATAAGTCACCAGAGAAGAGCAAGAGAAAGAGCAAGAGAAGGGAAGCAATGTTAGGCTCAGGCGAATCCAGTCCTCTCAAAAGGCGCAAATAAATTATGATACACCAGCGTGCTTCAACCACATAGTTCGAACCACTTCTGCATGAGCTCTCCAAACAAAGCGACCTCAACATCATTGAAAAAGCCAGCTGCAAAGCGTCCTAAACGGGATTTAAATAAAACTTCTCTCTCGACATCTTCTCAGATTTCCATCATCTCTTCAGGTATGGCTAAATGCCAAATGATATCTCCAGTCATTACAACTCCAAAGACCTGGAAAGATCTCAAGGCCAAGTTCGAGATACAAGAAGCTTTAGACATGCTTAACCTACAAGGTTGGGATAAGCTCGAGGTCACTCTGACTCAGGCGAACCCAGAGATGATCAAAGCTTTCTATAGCCATACGAAGCCATATGAGTCGGTCAATTCAGGAAGCCTAAGTGAAATGGTGGTTCTGAAATGGAACAAGAGGCCCATCTTCATCCCAGTTCAAGAGTTCGCAGATGCGATTAACATGACTAATCGTGATGTCAGTTTCAATTTTGTTGCAAAGAAGAATTGGCCACGAGGAAAAAGCTATATTAAGAGAGATATATTTGGCTCAAACTGGAACAAAAAGGAGCTCAAGGTAGATTTGCTTCCGTATTCACTTCGCACAGTTCATTACATCATTGTTCACAACATCATGCCCAGAAAGGATTGCCAATATATTGTGACTATCACTGATGGCGTTTTACTGCACAAGTGCATGAAGCATGAGTTGAACAACATACCATAGATTATGTTCACCCACATGTATACCTCAATGGAAAACATGAAGGCTGACATGCCATTTCTACACATCATCAAGAAGTTGACGATGAAGAAAATGATTTACTCTGCAAACAATGAGCAAGTCTTTGATGAGTTTGTATCCGCAAGCTAGAAGAATTAGAGGAGGTGGGTGAATTTGAGGCAGAAGAAGAAGAACAAGTTGAAGTGAAGCGAGACTCAACCTTAAGTCCCAGTCTTACCATGTGCCTTTTTTGCTTTTCTTTGGTCTAAGGTGGCTTGTTTTTAGCCTATTTTGCTTATCATATGTGATGCAAGTTTATATAAATATAAAGAATGAGTTTCTAATTATCATTGATTGTGATTGATTGCCTGATTGATTATTATGCTTAACTTGATCTTACTGACTTTCATGTAAGCTCAATGAGTTAGTATAAATGTTGTATTATGATTGCCTTTTTAATGATTTCAAGAGGGGGAATTTATAAGTGTGCATGTAGGCATGCTTAAAACATTCTCCAACGTCAAGGATGGATTTAGACGCGGTCTTAATCTAAGGGGGAATGAAAGGTATACTTAACTTAGAGATAAAGTGTAGGTGTAAGTGAAAGTTCAACAGAACGAGATATGATCTATGTTCAATATGATTGATATGCATAGTTCTATAAGTTTGAAATCATCAAAAGGGGGAAATTGTTAGTTCAGCTATGTCTAGCTTAACTCAGTTTCTTAAGTTTAAATAATTGCAAACTTAGTATTTAATGAATTCCATGAGTGCACATGATTTACAGGAATTAGTTGACTATATAAGAGTGAAACTTATATTGTACAAGTCTCGCTTGAAGCATTTATGAAGGTTTAAGGTGTCCCTGAAGTATTCTGAAGGACGATGAACCAACGAGATAGTCGCGCTGAAGAACATAGTGATAGAAGAAGTGCAATAGGGAGCTGAAAATAATCCAGAAGTGCAAAACGAAAAATAACGTGTTTTGGATGGCTTTTTAGTAAAGTGCACGTTTTAAATGCCCAGCGGAGGCAAGCAACTTGCAGAGCATCCAACAAGATCCACCGTACACGTAGAGTCTTATCCGCAAGTGGACAAACACGCTCCGGAATTCTGTTGGGGAGCTTCGCTATGTGTCACTCCATGATTCACTGGTCAACTCCGCGCAACACAATCAGTATAGGAGTTCTTGTGGACCAATAGGAATTCAAGGACGTTTGTATTTTAGCTTGTATGTAAAGCTAGTTGATATGTTTGTCTATAAATAGGAAGAAATCAGAAAGAGTGAAAGGTTACTGATTTTCTTATGTCTATAGAGTGAAGAGAATTGTGAAAAATAGCTTTGAGAGAAGTGTTTGTACGAGAGGTAAGAACTTACAAGTTCTAGTGAGAGAATTGTGAGTTTCATTTGTAAAACACAAGAAAGCAACCTTTTGGCAATACATTAGGGGTGAGTTTAATCCTAGACTCCTTAGGAGTAAAAAGTTCTCACCAAATTGGGAGTGATTTCTTGTTCCCATTGTTAAGCTTCTTTTTTCCATATTTTGATTAAATTTCGAATTCTAGAAACTTGATTTGTGAAGAAGCTACCTCAATCATGCGGAGGAATCATGATCCAGAAAATCTAGTCTCACTTTCATAATACAACAATATCACTGTAGTTCACTTGACATGTGTTGTAAACTATAAAGACATGCAAAGCCTAAGTCATGAATTGACGACTGGAAGTTAAAAATGTCCCGCTAAAAATAAAGTCTAATCAAAGTATCTTGGATAGAACTAAATTTATAATTATAAAGAATAATTTATTCCCACATAACACTAATGACATTCATTTAAAATTTTCTTTAACAAATAATTAAGGAAGTTCCATCAACATAGTAGAATCTCAGACAATCATTTTATTTAATAGGTGAAAGATGAAACTCTCCAAGATCAAATTTCCGGTCTTTAAATATGAGAATGAGATCTGACTTACTAGTTTACGATGAAGTCACTTTAAATTAACTTAACATATTTTAACAAATTTTGTGCATTTAATTGAAAGTTCAAACTAGTTATTATGTATGTTCTAAACTTAAAACTGAAAAACTTTAAAAATGATTGTAAGTTCAAACTAGTTATTATGTATGTTCTAAACTTCTAAGTGCAAATCTTTAAACATGATTGTGCAAGTAAATTTTTATACACGTGACATAATTTTTTTTATATATGCGAATAAAATTGAAAGTAAAGAAAAAGGCAATTGACATGCACAATTTTCTTTATATAAGGTCAACAATGGGGATCCCTTCTACAGATAGTTCCCTAATGTATTGATTTTATTATATATCCCACAATTCTACCTCTCCGGGTTCGAATCCAGGCGAAATGATAGAGGGACAACCTCCACTACCACTAGACTAAGACGTCTTCGACTATTTATATTTGTTTTTTAATCTTCGTCACTCATTTGACAAATTTCTCAAGTGTAATCATTCTTATTCTACGTAAAAGTACATAATCTTATCTGATATTTTCTCATAATTTTATCATATGTGCTAATCGTTGCCACTTTAGACAACTAACTAGTCATAATATATATTTTTGTCTTAGTTAATATTAATATCTATCTACTCATATCTTATTAAGTACTCCATATATTAAATTATTAATTACAATGGTGTCACCTCACCCCCTACTTAAACATAAGACAGCGATTGAAACCTTTTCCAAAATCGTTCAATTTAAGTAAAGCTTATTGTGGAGTTTTTGGAGTATAAAAGAATGTCTTTTTTATGTATAATTATTTTGGTTTAAGAAATGATCGATTCTGGTTATATTTGATAATTAAAGGTGATTAATGGGGTCGTACTCAAGTGACGTGGCCCAAATCCGTAAAAGTGGATATTAAACAAATATAAGAAATAGCAAGCTTTTTTAATTGGGTCCGATTTTTCTTTGGTTATTACCGGCGTAGGTTCGCTACTAGCGAGTTCATTTAGTCCCCGGTTAAGGTAATTAGATCATCACTCTTTAGCATAGTAAATAAGAAAATATTAGAATCTACGCAGCTAATGAGTTTTGAAACCGCGGTGGAATATTGCACACCTCGGAGATCTACTAATCATTTACCACTTTGCTATCGCCCTGGAAAATGGGTCGGAATTTAATAATAAAAATTTCTTTATTGATAATAAGAATGAATCTTAATCATTTATTTTGAACGATCATGATTTATTTGATATAAGTGGCGTCGAACACCACAAGGTGGTCCGACAAAACACATCTGGCAGCCCGACGACACTCTGGAAGATCCTAGTGGAGGTCCGACAGAGGCATGTCAGCAGTTAGGCAGAGGTCTAACGATAGTGTGGCAACGACTGGGGTGGTGGTTCGGTGTCGGGCTAGCAATGGTTAAGTATATTCTCAGTTGAAACCTCAGTTTAATACGTGCACCTGAACATTCAAAATTGATGTAATGAACATTTTCATAAAAATGAAAATATATTTTCTAAATAGTTTGGTGAGCACTTAATTACATGTTAATCAACATTTAAGTAAGTATATCGTGATGAATATTTATGATTAAATAGATGACTTTTAAGTATAAGATTTTAATAAACATTTAGTACAATGTAATAAGCATTTTTTGAGCATTTCATGAACATTTATACTTATGCTGATGAAATTTTAATATTTTGATGAACATTTATGTACAAATACATCCTCATGAATATTTTATTTCTATTTAATGAACATTTATATAGATTTCGATGATTATTTAAGCATTTATTGATGAACATTTTTTGTAGAAAGAGAGGTGACACTCTCTATTAGTTTATTAGATTAAAAAATAGGGGGAACTACAATAACATAAAATTCGGTGTAGTTCGTCCTGTTAAATCAGAATCTAAAAAACTAGCAACCCCGAGGGGTGGTGAATCCAGTACAGTGACACATTGAGAAAAAACAAAAGCTAGAGAGGCTAGCCTCTCTAAAACACATGAAGGAACTTGCAAAGCGAGTTCTTACCAATTAAGTCTTGTGCCAAAGACATAAGAGTTTAGAGGGGATGACAACGATCTACTTGTTTTCTCAAACACATATTGACAATCCTCAAGTATGTTTCCAAGCAACCCTCCTGAACCCATTGGACAATACTACCCTAAGACACGAGACCACACCCCAAAGTCCAGCAACGAGAACCGTACAAATCCCGATGTTGTGCACAAACTCTCCAAGCCAAGCACCACGAGAGTCCCTGAATGCACCCCCACGTTGCTCTACCTCCCAGAACCGCACCATCGGTGTTGATCTTGATGAATACCTCCTATGGTCTAGACCACTGAACCATCATTTCACTTTGGAACCCAACACCCGACTCACTCCCGCCTCGATTATCCCTCAGATAGTCCTCCATGACCCCTATAGATGAAGTACGGGTTGTTTCCATGTCTTCTCCATGAAAAATCCTCTTGTTACACCATTTCAAAACTTGTCAAATGGTAGTAGCACATCACAACCCACCGTCTTGAATCGACACAGTCCTGCACAAGGTTGAAGTGCAACAAAATAGCAAAGGAGGAATTGAAAAATTTATACATGTCGATAAGTAGTCCAAGCACATCAACCGAAAGAACTCCTGGAGAAATCACGGAGAATATGAAGTAGGGTCTCGACATTCCTCGGGAAGACTGAGCACTTGTTAGACCTTTCCATATTTTCCAAAACCGCTTGTCATTCGTAAGAAGAACCCCTTGAAAGAAAGCCAAGTGTTGTATCTGGCCCTTTCTTGGTAGGGCAGCCGCCTTGTAAAAACCAAGATCCATATCGGAAACCAGCTGATAAGAGAGTGAATTCCAGTCATTTGATTGGTTGAGAAATGCTCTTTTATGTAAAAAGTGAGACAAGTGAGTCTACACTAAAAGTACCTAAACAATTCCAAAAACATAACTAGCAAGTAATATAGGGAAAGGAAGGGTTGAATCCGCAAGGAGGCCTTATTTCAATTATTTTTAGAATGTTTTCAATCAAGCAACTTGATATGGCTAAAACCTACCCACATGTTTACGGGATCAGTTGTAGTAGTCAATTGTCGATCCCACAGAGACCAATGTAATATTAATTGAAACAAATAGCAATGTGCTAGGCCGAAAATATATAAAATTGGAGAAATCAAACTAATTAAGCTAACAAATAAAAGAAATAACATATGTGGTATAAAAATATCTAAGGTTAAGAATCACCGCAATAATGCTTCAATAGATGAAATCAAACTCTGCCCGAATCTAGTCTAATATTGAAGGTAAGTTATCTAAGGTAATTCACTAACTCCTTTTTTACTATAGTAAACGTATTTAAACTAAACTAGTAATCGCTATCACATAAAGATACTTTCATACTAACCCATTAGGCACTTAGAGTCTAAGTATAAACTGAAATAACATTCGCTGTCACGCTCCGCTAAATCAACCTAAACCTAGAACATCAATGAGGACTTATTAATCCTCAAGATTAATTAGGTTGCTCTCGTACAAATAAAACTCATGTTCAGTTCCTAGGATTCTGATGAAAGTTATCACCTTTCAATCTCAAACTCTACCTAATTAGCGTTTTCATCTTTCCAGTCTCAAACCCTAATGTGACCCGCTTAGCCTAAACTATAATGGGAATAAAACTTCTAGAAATGAATCAATAATATTTCAATTTAGGCAAAAAATAATTCTATCTCAATCCGGATTGTTTCGATCACCATAATCCTAGAACTAGGAATTTAAACAAGCATGATTGAAGATATAGCTTTGAACTAGCAATCAACGTGTATGAATTATTAAATAAAACGGGAGGTAAGAACACTTAGTATCAATCAAGAAGAATTCAAGTTGATCCAAGCTAGAACAATAAACACCACCTTCGAATCACATGATGAGGAATAAAATTCTCCATGAAATTCAACCACCAAGCGGTAAAATCGTTGGCTACTCAAAATAAAAAAATTCCAGCCAAAAGCCCAAAAGAAGAGAGATTTGTTATAATGTGAATCACCTAATTTAAAACAAAGTTAAACCTCCTCACATACTATAACGTCAAAACCAATGATCACCTTCTTAATTAGGCTAAATCTTACTAATTATCCTAATTTAATTCTCTTTAATCCTTAACTCCTTATTTCAGTTGAAAGCGGTCGGCCCACTTTAATCCAAAGTCTGATCTTATTCTATTTAATTCCCTCCATTCCAAGCCGTTTTGAAATCTTGTATTAATTTGCCCAAAAATACCTAAAACACGTAAAAGTACGAGTGTAGACTCCGATTACCAAATATGCAAAACTAAGTACAAAAACATATAAATCATAAATGCAAATGGCCTAATCTA
>NW_027367921.1:0-53812 GCF_046119375.1 Phyllobates terribilis | reverse complement strand
CTCTACTATGCTTATGTGATTTGTGAATTTGCTCGTTAGGTTTCCAGCTTCTCTTGTTGCAGTTTGTACTTCAATGATATTTAAGTATGCTTTTGATTTTTATATCTCTGAGAGCCTTACTACCCTGACTTTTCCTTACTTAAGTTGCTCACTTTTCTCTCTTAAGTTTTGTTTGACATCCTAGCTAGCAAGCGCACTCTACTATCTTTCTTACTGTATGACTTTGCTTTGAATTTTTCGATGATGTCAAAAGGGGGAAAAACACAGGTAAATTCCTCTTTGATTAAGGGGGAAGTAAGAGATCGTGCTTGAATTCAGGGGGAATTGAAAACTAGTATGGTTAAGTACCTTGGTAAGTTACTTTGATCCAATTCCGAATCTGAATACTTGATTAAATAGATATGAGTGTCTTCATTTTGGTCACTTAAGAAAGTATTCATGAGCTTTACCTGTTTACAGTGTGTCATCATCAAAAAGGGGGAAATTGTTAGTTGAGCTTTGATAGTCTTATTAAAGCTTAATCTATTTCTCTTTGTTTTGATGATAACAAACTAATATGTTTAATCTCTTAGTGTTTTTAAGCCTTCCAGGTCATTGCAATATTTGTAAGGATGCGCTTAAGTCACTTAGAGATGCGCTTGACTGGTCACAGTCGCGCTTAACACCAAGCGGAGAAAGTAAGTTTCGCAAACGGTGTTTAATAAATCCATTCAAGACCAAGAAGTAAGAGTGATCGAGCTTCGAGGGCGTAGAGACGCGCTTGAATGAAGTTGAAGAAAGTTGTCCACGAGGTTCCACTGAAGCTTAGGGTGTGCCAGAGCGCAGGAGAACAAATCTAGACGCTTCAAAGGCTGGTAAAGCGGGAGAGTGCAAGTTGCGTGCACAGGAAGGTGCGAGAAGAACTTCACATTCTTTGGGACGCTACTCCAGGGATCGCCAGCGTGGCAAGAGTTTGTTAGAGCTTAAAGCACACGGATTGCTTATGTGGCGTGGATCAACACATGGAGAACAAAACCAAATCACTCCAAGCCGTTGATTAATTCTGGTGAAGTGATCAAGGCACACGGATTGATGAGGTGGCATTTTATTTAGTCTTTGTTTGTTACACGGTTGAGCTATAGGGTTAGCTTAAGACTTGTGTATAAATAGAGTACTATTTCATTCACTTCAAGGGTTGCAAACGTAGAGAATATAGGAAGCTAGAGAGAGCTTAAGAGATATTTTCGTTTGTAATCAGAGAGTGTTGAGAGTGCCTTTGTTCTTTCAGAGCTGAACTGAGAGTATTGTAGAGAGAGTGCTTACGAGTGAGCTTCTCGTGTTGAAGCAAGAGATTGTAATCACTTCTTAATCAATACAAGTGTAGTGGTGAGTTTTATCCCGAGTCAAGTAGTGACTTAGGGTTCTCACCGTTTGGAAATTCTGTGTGTGCAAATATTGATGCGCTTTAACAACTTAAAGCGCGCTTTATTGTCTGTCTAACCTCTTCCGCACTTAAGGACTTTAGTAAATTCATTACTAATAGTTCATCATAGGTTAAGCGCAACCCAAGTATTCAAAGCGCAATTGAATCCTTGTTAAGCGCAACTAAGGCTTAATGAACCTTAGTGACAGATAACAATAGCTGATCAAAACACGTGTTTTCTACTTTGGTAACGTGTTATTTCCAACACCTAATATCTTGTGAATCTCCAGAGTCTGCTGGTTATTTGAAATCCAAGGCTTGCTTGAAACTATCAGCATGGGTTGCTCTAGTCTCTATTTGGAAAGTGTTGCTCCAAAGATTTAAAACACTGCAATATAGTTGGTTGTCGAGATGTAAGCATGAACCATATGCTAGAGGAAATTGTTGGTGCATCTTTTAAAATGTCAACTCTGTTAGTTAAGCTGAGGTAGCTTGACTAGTTTTTTTAGTTTTGATACAACAAACTTAGACAATTAATTGGGACTCAAGTATGTGCAGAGTTCAACGCAAATTGAAAGTAGCTTGAAGGTAGATCAAGTGATTTGAAGGTCGCTTAATCAATTAAGAGCTAATTCATTTCAGCGAGAGTTCAGCGAGACTAAGGACGCTGAAGATATTGAGCTGAATAGAGACTGTCTGGAAAGTCAATCCAGAAGCGAACCAGAGCGCGTATAAACAAAGCAACGAGTTTTAGAATGTGTGAAAATGCGTTTCTTTGAGTTGCAAGGAGCAAGGAGCATTGTGGACCGTACGCGTGATAGAGTATGTTGCTGGTTGAGACGCGCGTTTTGATTCTGTTAGCGAGATAAGTGACGTGTCAAGCAGATATTGGACGTAGCGAGGAGCGATGAACGGCCAAACGATTCTCTTCTTACTGACCAATGAGAATTAAGACACGTTGTAAATTCCCATTGAACTTTAGCTAGCTTATTCAGTTTTCTATATATAGCTTAAGTAGTAGCTTGTATAGAAGTTGATCGAAAATTGTAATTCAGAGTTTGTGTGTGTATTGCTCGTTCATTGTGAGAGACAAAAGTGAGAGAAGCAATCTTTTGTAAACACATTCGAGAGGTTTTTCAATACAGAAAAGACAAAATTACAGAGAAAGTGTTTTTGAATCGATAATCAGTCTAGCTTCTCTCTTCCGCACTTGTTACAAGTTCTATGTTTCAATACTTTACTTGTGGAGAAGCTCAACCGTTCCAACAATTGGTATCAGAGCAGGTGTTCTTCGGTCAAGAATCTCTTGTTCTCTCTGTCCAAAGCTTCCCAGATCTCTCTCTTTCTTCTCTCTTCATCAGAAATCAAGCCTCACCATGCCGAATGAGAAAGAATCAAATCAGCATCACCTTGGAATCTCCCTAAACAAGCCCCATCTCCTAATTGAAGGAGAACTCGAATGGTGGGTCGCTATGACAAGAAATTACATCCAGCAGACGGATTTGCAATGATGTCAGATCATAGAGAAAGGAGATGAAAAGGTGGACTCTATAACTGACGCGAAACCTTGGGGTCCAGTGGAGTATGCTCTCATGGAGAAAAACGCCAAAGCGCGACAACTAATTCTGAACTCTCTCCAGAGAAAAGATATGGACAAGATAATGAGCTTGCCAATAGCCCAAGATATGTGGAAGGCCGTCGTCGAGATGCATCAAGGGAGCGATGACATGAAAAACCACCGCAAGTTCAATGTTCAAAGGGAGTTCCATTCTTTTAAGATATCTGAATCCGAGAATATATCTAGCTACCACTCACGATTCCAAGTGTTAGCAGACAAGATGAGCGCCGCCGGAATAGACACTGAAGCCTGGTCGCTCTCGTTAGCATTCATCCATGGTGTTAAATCAAGATTTGATACAATCAAGAAGATCATGCTAATGACTGAAGCAACCAAGTCTCTTCCCGTTTCAGTGCTCGTTGGGAAATTCCGCGTCCAAGAAGTCAAGGACAACGAACAGGCCCACTCCATCAAAGAATCCAGAGGCACCGCTCTCAAGCTTACCAGGGTGCTTCAATAACTGGAGAGCGAGACTGCCATCGACGAGAGCGAGGACGCTGAAGTGGTCCTAATGACCAAAATGGTCAAGAAATTCTTGAAGTCCAAGGGTAACTTCGAGAAGGACCAGGGCGCAAAGAGAGATCTCACCAATGTGACCTATTATAATTGCCAACAGAAAGGTCACGTGGCGAAAACCTGCACCAATGCGAAGGTCGTTGCGAGTTCAAGCACCAACGAGCCCAAGAAAGCTTTCTTTACTACATGGGGAGATTCAGATGACGAACTGGATCTTGTGAGGATAAGAAAGGTCGCTACCTAATGGCTCATGAGGTATTGGACGATGAGCAGTCCATTCAGGTATCCTCAATCAAACTCAGCGTCCTTCCTAAGCAAGAATTAATTGAACTTTGTCAAGACTAATAGAGGATAGCGATCTTTTAATGAGCCAAAACAGTGAATACACTGATGAGATCAGTATCCTCAAGACTGAGGCTGTCGAGCTGTCTAAAAGGCTGAAAGGTGAAACAGTTGTTGTTACAAAGTTCTGTGAACTTTGTAAAGGCAAAAGTAGCACCCCTCCCACAGACTCAAACTTATCAGTCAAGCTTTATCCTATCCCTGGATAAACTTGACAAGATAAACCAATCTATGGATGTGAAGACTATGAATCAAATAGTATTCATACGCTCTAGACCTGGTTTAGGCTACACATCCGAGCTACCCTCATCTAATTCTAAAGATCTTTCAATGACTGCAAAAATTCATAATCTCTCTCAAGAATTACAATCTTGCAAGAGCAAAAAATGAATATCTTGAAAATAAGATGAGGGCCCTTGAAGTTAACCCAAAAGAAAATAAATGGTATCATGGGGAAAAATCTCACACGATGTATGTCAAGCAGGCTAAATCCATGCCTAAAAGAGTCAAGCTCGAGCAAAAAGCTCCCTTCCGTCCAGGAAAGGGAAAGTATGGTTATGTGCGCGACAATCTTTATTGCACGCATTTGTGGAAAGAACGGGCATAGGGTGCATGAGTGCGCATCCAAGAAGGCACTTAGAGAAAGATCACATGCTAAGTATAAACTAAAGCCTAAATGAAATGGTAGATCTAAATGACCCTTCCTATTATGAACCTATAGCACCTAAGCATGCTAATAAACCTAGAAAAGGTAATATAAGGGTCGCTACTAATCCACCTACGAAGCCTCGGCTTCGATGGGTACCCAAAGTCTGATTTATCTTGATTGCAGGTTGAAGCGGAGAGCAAGTGGTACATTGATAGTGGGTGTTCCTGCCCCATAAATGGGGACCCCAATTTCCTGCTCTCGTTTCAATCGAGCAAAGGAGGTAGTATCTCCTTCGGGGATAAAGAAAAGGGCGCATCAAATCAACTGGAAGCATCCAACTCACTTCAAACAAACAAATCCGTAACGTGATCTTGGTAGACAACCTCAAATTCAACCTCCTGAGTGTAGCCCAAATCTGTGACCAAGGACGAAACAAAGTTACCTTCACAACCTCAGAATGCTTGATTAAAGATTCGTCCAAGGAGGTAATAATGAAGGGTAAGAGGATCGATAACACGTATCTATTTGATCATTCTTTTGTACCCTCCAAGCATCTGTGTCTAGCGACCCTGCAAGAGCAGTCAAATTTGTGGAATCAAAGGCTATGGCACTCTAGCCTCCATCTCCTTCACAAACTACATACAAAGGAGTTAGTTAGAGGACTACCAAAAATCAAGCCAGACACAATGAACCATTGCTCAGAGTGCACACGTGCCAAACTTACAAGAAAGCCTCTAGTGCCCACAAAGAAGATGGTCACTACAAAGCGACCCCTAGAGGTGATACATATGGATCTTTGCGGCCCTATTCGTCTTCAAAGTACTGGAGGTAAGAGATATATCTATGTAATTGTTGATGACTTTTCATGCTTCACCTGGACGCTTTTCCTTAGAACTAAGGATGAATCTTTTGAAAAGTTCTCATCCTTAGTCCTACTTCTTGAAACGCAGCTAGGCGTCCCTCTCAGCTCTATTCAATTAGAACATGGGCTAGAGTTCGAGAACGGACAGTTTTAACATTTTGCAGGAACGTGGAATTCATCATAACTTCTCAACGCCCTGAACTCCACAACAAAATGGTGTAGTGGAACGCAAGAATAGGACGCTGGAGGAGATGGCGCGCATTATGCTTCTTGGCAGCTCCCTTCCTAAGCATTACTGGGCAAAAGCTGTCAATACTGCGTGCCACATAATGAACTGAACTATGCTAAGACCAATCCTAGACAAGACATCCTATGAGCTCATCAAAGGAAAGACACCCAACCTATCGCATCTTCTTGTATTTGGTTGTAAGTGATGCGTGCATAACAATGGTAAGGATGATTTAGGAAAATTTGATGCTAGAAATGATGAAGCTATATCTCTTGGATATTCTCCCCCTAGTAAGGCTTACAGGGTGCTCAACAAAAGGACAAGGAAGGTTGAAGAAAGTACTCACCTCTCCTTTGACGAGTGACCGGTTCCAGAGGACACTGCAAGTGATGCTGAGACAAACGAGGCTACTCCAACACTCATGCCTCATCACCATCCTTCCTCAGTTTCCACACACGAGACTGAAGTGACGATGAAGAGGCTCCCACTCACGCTCCCCCATATGCAGGCGCACAAGGAGACGACCCCGAACTCGACGAAGCACAAGAGGACACTCAAGAAGAGGAACAACCAGAGGTACCTAAAGAGGATCCACTAAACGACGAAGGCTCCAGTCAAGATGAAGACGTGGTAGTCCCTCCAATCACTAGCACAAGCTCCCAGCCTGTGTCAGCGACACCATTCATGTTTTCTTCTCCAGATCGTGAAGCCTCTACATCGACCAAGCGAGGCCCAGGGAGACCTTCCAAGTTCAAAGGCATGCCTCCTAAAGCTCCATCGACAATGAAGACGGCTTCAGCAACCCTCAGGACGGACGCATCAGCGACTGCAACGCCTTCAGTGGCCCCATCTTCTTCTTCAGTGACCTTGCCCTCTACCCCAGAGCGACCCTCGAGCAAGCCACCTCCAGAACATCAAGAGAATATTGCGTTACTTGAAGGGAACTGATAATCTTGTCTATGGTATCCTGAGGGAGGCTAGATGTCTCTCGTAGAAACACCGACGCCGACTACGCATGGTACATAGTGGATCGCAAGAGTACGTCACGGATGGCTCAATTTCTAGGCCCCTCTCTCGTATCTTGGGATTCAAGGAAGCAGAATTGTACATCAACCTCGACAACTGAAGCTGAGTATATTGCAGCTGCCCTGTGTGCATCTCAAGTAGCGTGGCTTAAGCAGCAGCTCTTGGACTTTGGAGTCAAGCTCGGCACGATAGAGATTTGTTGCGACAACACAAGCGCCATCAATGTGTGTGAGAATCATGTGCATCACGCGAGGACCAGGCATATATACGTTCGACATCATTTTCTCAGAGATCATCTAGAGAAGAAGAATATCAAGCTAACCTTTTGTAGAACAGAGGAACAGGAAGCTGACATATTCACCAAACCCCTCAACAAGTTTCCTTTTCTTCATCTGAGATTACTTCTGGGAATGATTTCCATTGACTAAGGTAACCATGGTAAGCATAATAAGCTCCCTCTCTATTGACTAAATTATGCATATTAGTACTTCAATAGGGAACTTAGGAATGAGGATTAGTACTGTCTTTTCTTCATGTATTATTTACTCCAAAAGGGTCATAACAAGCATGATTACATTTGAGTTCTCTTCATGATTATGTGTTCATCTATTTGCATGCTTATTCATATTCAACCCCTAGTAAGAACATGATGATCGCTTCTAGCTTATAACCAAGGAAAAATGAGAAATGATTCAAGCTTACGCATCCCTCCATAAATCCCTCTCCTATGTAACCCTTCCTAACCCATTTAGCTACATTTGGAAGTATCATGAGTGAAAATATTTTTAAGCCTACCCATGTGTGACTTTGTGTGTTCTATATTCTCTTATCCCTGCGTTCAATACATGACATGTTCTTTGTACATTCCATGTTTCCATTGTGTGACATTTTTTTGTGTACAAATTTGTAATATTGTTTCCTCAGACTATATTGTTTAGAATCCACTATATACAATTCTTCCTTCTTAAGTCATGATTTCTTAATCCTTGGGTAAGACTGAGTCTGGTAAGGAAGGTAGCTGGTACGTGTCACTTGAAAAGGGTGCTTAAAATACACGTGGTGAGTCAAGCTTCCATGCGTCAGTATTAATTCAAGCCGTGTACCACTTTGTGACCGTTGAGTTTCTAGCCGTTGGCGCGTGTTCGGGTATGCTGGATCTGTCAAATATGTGTCAGAGATAGTCGTTGGTTGAATCGAGCCGTTGTTTTGTTACCATTGGGATTATGACCGTTCTGAGTACGCTGAGATCTGAGCGAGACTATAAATAGGCAAGTGTCTTCTATCCTTTACACCTTTCCCTATTTTCTACTCTCCCCACTCACTATCTCTACTCTTACGCTCTCACTCCCATACTCCCTCACTCTACTCCTTACTCAGTTCACCATGGCCTCCTCTGATTCCACTCAAGAGACCATCCTCGCCAAGTTATCACCCCAAGAGCAAGAAGCATATCTCCAGTTTCTTGCTTTTCAACAGGACAAATCCTCCCATACTCAGACCACACAAACACCACCTCCACCAGCGTAAACACAATCCCCTCAAACCCAGATGCCTCAGACTCAACAAGCTTAGGACAAGTCGTCCCAGGCACATTCTAAGGAGAAGCTCGTTGAGGAGCCTGTCAAGTCAAGGTCAAGGACACCACCTCCAGCGAGCGAAGCCATTCCGAGAACAGAGTTTCTGGTGATAGACGAATCTCCTGTCAAGCGCCCTAAGAGCAAGCAAGTTGTGTCAGGTTCTGGTGAGTCGAGCCCCCGTAACAAGGGCAAGGCTATTGTTGTTCATCAGACATCCATTGAGGAAACTGAATTCGAGCCTTTAGCGCATCGATCACTTCCATGCCCTTCTTACAGCCTAGCAAGCACACCAGCGCATCAAATAAGAAGAGGCCATGCCACCTCATCTCCAGCGACACTGAAGCTGATGAGGATGTTGATAACGAGGAAGAGGAAGAAGTGCCAATTGTGAAGAAGTCTGCTCCAGTCGTGTCTACTGAGAAGAGTAAGGGCAAGCGACTGAAAAGGTTAGCCAGTTCTACTAGCTCTCAGCCTCCTTCAATACCACTTCCGCGACCTGGCATAGCTATAGGTATTTCCAAGCGAAGTTTGCTCTCACCTGTGATCACTGCGCCAGAGACGTGGAAAGAATTAAAGGAAAAATTCGATCTTGAGGAATCCTTGATGATGCTCAACCTACAAGGCTGGGATACACTTCAAGTTGCTCCAACCCGTGCTAATTCAGACATGGTAAAGGCGTTGTATTCGAATATGAAGCCTTATGATCCAGTTAACGCGAACCACCCAAGTGAGATGGTTGTGGTGACGTGGAACAAGAACCCTCTGTTCATTTCAGTTCAACAGTTTGCTGAGGTGATAGGTATGCCTACTGGACAGGGTAACTTTAACTTCGTTGCGAAGAAAAATTGGCCAAGGGGATCTAGCAAGCTCAAACAAGACTTGTTCGGTGAATACACGAACAAAAAGGAGCTTAAGGTTGACTTTCTCTCTTATCCTCTTTGTGTGGTTCACTATATAATTATAAGGAACATCATGTCTCAGAAAGACAAGCGAGACATCGTTACCATTGTAGACGGGGTGCTACTCCACAAACGCTTGAAGCGTGAGTTAATAGACACACCGCAGATTATGTACACCCACATGTACACGTCGTTGGTGAACACGAAAGCGGACATTCCATTCCCTCATATCATTACAAAGCTGATGAAGAAGAACAAGATTTACAGTGCTGAATTTGAGGAGCAGTTCAATGAAGTCATCACTGAGAAAGTTCTGGAAGACTTGGAGGATGTTGATGAGTCTGACAAGCCTGAGATTAAGGCACCTCCCAAGCTTGCGCTGCAAAGTCGTGGAGAACTAGTAATAAGCACCAAGTCGACTGTAACTAATTACGTATTTATGCAAGCTCTCGATCAATTTGAGAAGGCTATTCGTCAGAGTACGAGTGAGCAATCAGAAAGACTAGAGAAAGCAATTCGAGACAGTGCTAAGGAACAGTCTGAGAGGTTGTCATTGATCGCATATCAGCTTACTCAGATAGCGAAGGTAGCCAACGAGATTTTACATGTTGAGAAGAGTCTTGCTGAGAAGAAAGAATGACTTCACCACTCAGTTCTTACCGAGATCTCTTTAACCTTGGTCTAAGCCAGCTTTTGTCTTTTGCCTATGTATTTTGCTCATCTATGTCGATGTTATGTGTTTTTAAAATGAATATAATACATGCTATTACGTTTCGCTAGTCATGATTGATTGCTTACTTGTTTATCTACGCATACTTTGATCCTACTGATATTCATGCATGCTTAGAGGATAGTATACTTAAGGAGTTTCGAAGGTTTCCTATTTGTTGTACTTTGACTGCATTTTTGATGATGTTAAAAGGGAGAATTTTGAAGTGTGCATGTAGGCATGCTAATACATTCACCAAAGTCAAGAAGGATTCAAACCCGTGTCTTGATCTCAGGGGGAATGAAAAAAGCAAGGTGAAGAAAGGTAAAGTGATGTGTAAGTGAGCTTGTTTCATCGTTCTAAATTTTTAAGTGAGATATTATTCAAATCTATATGTTTTCTTTGTGAATGAGTCAAATAAGTTTGAAATCATCAAAAAGGGGGAAATTGTTAGTTAAGCTGAGGTAGCTTGACTAGTTTTCTTAGTTTTGATGACAACAAACTTAGACAATTAATTGGGACTCAAGTATGTGCAGAGTTCAATGCAAATTAAAGGTAGCTCAAGTGATTTGAAGTTTGCTTAATCAATTAAGAGCTAATTCAATTCAGCGAGAGTTCAACGAGACTAAGGACGCTGAAGATATTGAGCTGAATAAAGACTGTCTAGAAAGTTAATCCAGAAGCGAACCAGAGCGCGTATAAACGAAGCAATGAGTTTTAGCACGTGTGGAAATGCGTTTCTTGGAGTTGAAAGTTGCAAGGAGAAAGGAGCATTGTGGACGGTACGCGTGGCAGAGTATGTTGTTGGTTCAGACGCGCTCTTCGATTCTGTTAGCGAGCTAAGTGACGTGTCAAGCAGAGATTGGACGTAGTGAGGAGTGCTGAACGAACAAACGATTCTCTTCTTGCAGACCATTGAGAATTAAGACACGTTTTAAATTCCCATTTAACTTTAGCTAGCTTATTCAGTTTTCTAATATATAGCTTAAGTAGTAGCTTGTATAGAAGTTGATCGAAAATTGTAATTCAGAGTTTGTGTGTATTGCTCATTCATTTTGAGAGACAAAAGTGAGAGAAGCGATCTTTTGTAAAAACATTCGAGAGGTTTTTCAATACACAAAAGAGAGAATTACAGGGAAAGTGTTTTTGAATCGATAATCATTCTAGCTTCTCTCTGCCGCACTTGTTACAAGTTCTAAGTATCAATATTTTACTTGTAAAGAAGCTCAACCGATCCAGCAAACTTGTATGTGCCCTGCAATGGGCAAGTCATGGATTTCATATGCCTCCTGGTGCTTTGCTAAGGTCATGGATTGTTTGGCGACTTGGTGTTATATTAGTGATTTGGTTGTTTTATGTTTTCATAGTTTTATTAGTACAATTTTTGCTTTATATCGCTGATGTATTGTTCCTTTATTTTGTTAATGGATTGTTGCTTTACTTGTCTTATTAGAGTTGTTGCTGAATTGATTGTATTGCTTGAAAATTAGTTAACTGAAACCGAATTTAGGAACCGAACCCTACGTTAGGAACCAAACCCGACTTTATAAACGGAAATACGATAAATATGTAAGATGTTACTGATAAATCGATTTGCGAAACTGAATAAATTGTGGATTTAGGTAATGTCAGTTCCTTTGTAAAATTCACACGAACTGAACCCAATTAAATTTCATTTTAACTGCGGGTATACTAAAAAATTAGCAAGAACCGATTCACAACCATAATTACCATTACCGTCTCCATGATTGATATCATTCTAGCTCCAAAGATGCCAATCTATTATTTCTCATAGTCATTCACAACCTTTAATCACAAAAAGTAATTGATTTTGTATTGTTTGAAAACAACAAATATATTTAGTAGAAGTCAATAGAAAAATATAAGACAATATATTTGATAAAAAAGGATTTTCTATTGCGCAAGGCATTTTTTCAGTGGCGCAGGAAATGTTTTCCACAAATCAAATGCGAAAGGTATTTTTGTACTAAAAATAACTTCCTCATTTGATTTGCGGAAGGCATTTCCTGCGCCACTGAAAAAACACCCCTGTGTCAGTGGAGCCCGTAAAAAAAATTTGAGCCTGACTTTACTCATGTTGTCTTCATTTCGGAAGATTGTAACTCTATTGATAGCATGAGATTCCAAAACTTTTAATCTGACCTCTTCCATATATATACGGATAGGCTATATATCGCACAAAGTTTTTGCTAACCCTCGCAAACGATTTCGTGACAACAGAGGAGGCCAACGTCGTGACGCGTGGTTAGGGGGGCACGTGACGCCTCTAGCTGCCTTCGGCGTGACGATAAACCCAGCAGTTGTTGTCACGGGGCATGGAAGGCGGAGTGGTCGTGACGAGATGTGGATGGTATATCGTCATGGCAGATTTGACATAGACCGTGACGAAATGGGTTTTTTATTGATAGGAGGTGTTTTTGATGTTCGTAAGTATTTTTATTAGTTCTAAATGGTTATTTAAGCCTTTTTATGCTATTTTTGACAAGAAAATCACATTAAATGATGGTGTTAGCCTCGGTGGGACTATAAGGGTGTTTGGTAGGATGAAAACGTACTTGTAATGAATGAAAGGGATGTATGAGGTGGTTTTAACAATGTTGTGTGATATCTAATGACCTATATTGAGATCTTGTGACATTAAGTGACACTTGAATTCATCCCGTACTAATGTCTACTTTGTAGTCAATTTTGTATAGACTTTTAGGTGGTTTTCACATTGGTATTTTATGTCTTGAAGTCACCTATTTCATTTTTGAAATTCATAGTTGTTTACAGTTGTATTACACCTACAACGGATAGAAGCTGGTTACAGCACACATATAGTTGTATAGCACAATGCCTATTCCTTAACTCTACCTCAGAACTCTTTTCCACAACCCCTATAAAAGAGTGATTCCTATGTAGTTGTTTCCACACCTACAAGATCCACAAACTCCATTCCACATTCATCAATCAATCTCTTAGAAGATGGCTTCTTCATCATCTTCATCAGCCCCATCAAACAAAGTATGTCATTGCAGTTTTCATTTAGTTCAACAAACCGTGGAGGGTCGGTGGAACTTTGGTAGAAGGTTTTGGGGGTGTCCAGAATTTGGCACATATAATGTGAACAAGCCAAATAATGAAGGAGGTTGCAATTTTACAGAATGGATCGATCCACCATTCTGTAAGAGAGCCCAAGAGGTTATCGATGAACTGCGGAAAGAGAGAAATGAGCTAACTCAGCAGAACGAAGGTCTTATAAGGTTTAATTTCAAGGCTAAAGAAGATATCAAGTATTTGGATAAAGTTAGAGCGGTCAGGGACGTAAGTCGTCTTAGAAAACCTAAGACAGATCCTAACCCATGATTTTTGTTTTGTTTTATGAAACTTTGCAGGGAACATGCGACATTGTCGTGGGAGAGATACCGAAAGCAGAATCGCCTTATTTAGAAACAATGTGATGGTAATTGAAGAATTTTCTATTTAGTAATTGCAAGAACAATCGCGTTACCTAGAAACAATGTAATCTTACAGCTAGTGTCCTCATGTTTTCAATCTTTTGTAGTCTAATGGTAAGAGAGTATCAAGTTGAGCATTGCTACTAGTTGTACATCAATAAAATTGCCCAACAAGCCACAACTTTAATGTGAACAAGAAAATAGCCCAACAAGACATAACTTTAATGTGGACAAGAAAATAGCCCATGAAGACACAACTTCAAGGTGAATAAGAAAATAGTCCATCAAGTAACCCTTAAATAGGCCATGTATGTCAAATTTGTGTTGGAGCCCAATGTTCTGGTCGTGACGCCCAGTGTGACACCCATCATCACGTTTGGGGTGGTGCCTCCCGTCACGCACCGCAATCTACTCTGAAAACCCAGAAATAGGTTGTCGTATCAAGCCGATGCCTCTGTTTTGATGTCTCCATGGACGAATACTGCATTGACATGACCCGAAGCTGCAACTTTGACCAATTTTCATCCACAAATGAGCTTCATGCTCTCCTTTTTAAACCCCTACACCTCACCATCTCCATTCACCAATCCATTCACAACATTTCTCTACATTGTAACAAAAAATGAAGAAGTTTTTCTTATCAAAGTTTAAGAAAATGAATATTGAGAGAGTAAAACATGAATAGGGTGATGAATGTAGTAATTCGGAGCATGAGGAACGCATGGATCAAGGGGTGGCTCCAAACACATCATGTTTCTCGGGAGATTACAACAATCTGGTTAGTTAGCATATATGTTTACCATCGTACATTTCCAACAGCCTTGATTAAGCCCTATGATGTCGTACATTGCATTATGTAGTAGTAATATGATTTATTTCTTCATTAAGCCCTATGGTTAGTAACCATATATGGCTACCTATTTTGTGTTGCATGAAAGTTTATAATATGTTATGTTTCACCTTGTTACGTTATGTTGCTTAAGATGATTCGCATTTAGTTCTACAAGCTCAGAGTTGGTATCTCTTTTGTTATAACGTATAGATTGCACCAGACACATACGGCAACAACTCATCGTTCTACCATGGGGAGCAAATTTCTGGACAACCCTATGTTCCTGATTCATATGAAATCCTAGATGGAATACAGGTCCCAACCGTGTACTGGGACGGTCTACAACCTCAAGTGCCTTACTCAGACTACACAATTGTGCCACAGAGACTGATAGAGTCCTTACTCGATTGTCCAATCTCCAAATTTAGTCTTGGCTTCACGAATGACGAAGATAGCCACCCCAGGATGAGTTGTCCGACAAGCTTCCCAAGCTAGAGTGGTCCAGAACGAGATACAGAATTGTGGGAATGCCACCCCTATACACTCTACCAAAGTTCGAGAACGTGGCCACACTAGAACCTATAACATCAAAGGACTATAACGAGTACTTTGTCACAGATAAGGTCTTCGACGACAGAGAAGACATAATTGAATGGGCGAAGGGGGAGGCGAAGAAGCTCAACTTCATGCTCGTCAACTACAGGGTTGACAGAGGAACTAAGGGTAGAAAGCTTGTGACATGGTTAGCGTGCCAGAGGAGAGGTAAAAGCACGCCAACCAAATCCCCAAGCAAGAAAATAAGAACAAGAGTGAGACATTGCGATTGTCCGTTCCTCATACAAGTCTTGGAGGAAACGCTGGACCGCTGGAATATTGTTGTGTGCAAGGGAACACACAACTATGTCATCAGCGACAACCTACACGGAAACGCGTACGCTGGCCGTCCCACAAAGGAAGAGTTGAGGCTGATGAAAGAGATGGCTGAAGTACATGTACAACCGAGGTACTTACTGGGGATGTTGTCCAGCCCAGACAATGTGATGAGCATCAAGCAAATTTATAACATCAATCAGAAGTTCAGGAGGGAAGGAATGGAAGGACGTACTGTTGTGCAAGAGTTCTTCAAGAAGTGTAAGGAGAACGAGTATTATGTGGAGTACACGTCCGACCCGGAAACAAACAAGATCCAAGACGTATTCTTTGCAAGCCCTGATGGGATAAGACTTCTAAGGGCATTTCCATACCTTATCCTGCTAGACTCCACTTACTCTACTAATGTGTAAGTCAGTCTCCCTCCTTGTAATTCATGTTTTCTATCACGTCAGACTGATCTATGTTGTGTTGAACTTCCCTGTTACGTACAAGTACGACAGTCCCTTCCTGGAGATTGTAGGTGTCACATCGACGTGGAAGAATTTCAACATTGCCAGAGCATTCCTTGCCTGTGAGGAGACCGAGAACTATACATGGGCCATAGAGCAACTTGCAAAGTTTTTCTTCAAAGTCAAACAGCAACCGAAATGTGTAGTGACGGATCGGGAGGCGGCGTTGATGAAGCCAGTTTACCGTCTATTTCCAAACGCGAAGTTCTTGCTATGCAGGCTTCACATCGAACGGAACATCGAGCTGTTTGCACGGAAGTTGACCGACAAGGCCAGGGCAACCAGAGTGGCTAACGCGTACAGGGATCTCTTCTATTGCACCAATGAGGAGGACTACAATCCGAAGAGAGAAAAACTTTTTCACAAGTGGTGTGGACTACAAAGATTACATGCATACGCGCACCAAACCTGGTTCAAACCTCATAAGGAGAAGCTTGTCGCAGCATGGACAGATGACACATTCACACTGGGGCAGAGCACAACAAACAGGTAAAACTAAATTAACGTTTTCTTCTACATATGATGCATTTGATGTATAGTATAACCAAACATATCTCGTCAATGAACCTAGGCTTGAAGGAGCGCATTCAGTGTTGAAGAAATACTTGTCCGGCCCGAACGGAAACCTATCAACCATCTTTTCAGAGTACAACATGTTGTTGTGGAATCAAGTTCGGGAGATTAAGGGCAGCATGAACCTGAGTTTAGAAACGCAATTTAGGCTTATAGATGGAGCGCACATTTTAAACCTGCTTCACTACAAGGTTTCAGCACCGACCTTCAAACGTCTAATGGACGAGTACAAGAACGGTCAGTTCATGAACCCGGAGCAATACTGCAAATGCGCCAAGATGACCAGGGACGGTCTCCCCTGCTACCACATAATAGGAACTTATGTGCGCTCTAGGCAGGCATTACCGGAAGAGGAGATCCATATATTTTGGAGAACCATTTCCATATCGGATGTGCCCGATGTCGTCGATGACAAGAAGATAAAGAGGAAGGTCAACAGGTCGTTGATGGACGACTTTGCAGGAGAGGAGTTCGACAAGTTGACCGTGGATGTTCAGCTAAAGGCGGTCAAAATATTGAACAAGTTAATGCGCCCCGAAGAGACGAAGCTTGATGAGCCCGCAAACTTCAAGCACAAGGGCAGGCTGGTCGGTGCACTGAACAAGAGCTTATCATGTGCGTGGGAGAGTTCTGAAGTTGACAAGGACGAGTCACCACAGAAGAAGCAGAAGAACACCTCGAGGCGGCCCGAAAAGGAACCGGGACAGTCTACGAAAGCGCCAAGGATGCTTCTCAACAAAAAGTATCACAAGGTGTGGCCACAGTGTATGGGACAGTACATCCAAGGCTGGTACAAGATCGTCTCCGACGGAAACTGTGGATACAGGTCCATTGTTGTTGGACTAGGTATGGGAGAAGACAGTTGGCCCCAAATAAGGGAAGCCATGGTGAGTACGGTCGAAACCGACTGGGAGGCCCAAAGCAGGATGGTATTTTCATCAATCACTCAGCAAGAGATGATCGTCAAGCTAGACACGTAGTGGTCCTATCCGACTTCTCCATCGTGAAAATGGTTCACCATTCCTGACATGGGGACGATTGCTGCAACAACCTTCATTATGGTGTTGGTAATCCTTGGGGAAAACAGCAGCAACACTCACCTGCCCATACGTGCAGCAGAAGACCATGTGCCCGGCCAATATCCCGATTATATGTCTAGGCCACATATCACTTGAGAACCACTGGGTTTCGGTATGTTTGTTATATTCCCTGCAGATGCATTTTTTACTACTTTGTTGAGTATTAACCGGGCTCCTCCTCTCGATATCTATTTTTTCCACACAGGTTATCATCCATCCGAACTCGCCCCTCCCACCACTGAAGATGTTGTGGAGCCATCATCATGAACCATCAGCCTATCAAATGCTTGTGCCCCTTGTTCCACGGTTAGGAGCCTATCAGTTTGATGCGGCCGATAGGCATACACAATGTAGATGAGGAAGAAAACAGCGTAGTTCTCATGTAGATGTCGGTGACTACGGTGTTGTTTGACAATTTACTATTAAGCCCATGTAATAATAAGTTCGTTGTTGTTATGATTTCAACATTGTATTTATCGCACTTTATTCTCAATCAATGCATGACATCATAACCCACACTTATCAAAACCGAGTCCCATGATAACCCGGACAAACAGTGGATCCAGCCCAACAGAAAAGACTTCTAAACTAAGTGAAGCACATTTAGAAAGAACAAATCCCAAGGTCACAGATGGGCTACCAATTATGCCATGATTTGAAGGATGTCAACTATCTGCCATTGGATTCCAAAAATGAAAATCACCCATACTGATGTGACATTGCACTGCGGTTCACATCATGCTTTTCAGTGTAGGACCCGGGCATATGTCTCCTCGAATCTAGATAAATAATGTAGAATGTGGGTGTGAGCTGTACTCTAGCTGGAAGCCATCCAAGCAGTCTAATTTTGCTATAAATTCCGCGCCTAGGCAAGAGAAATCTCAGTCAAAAACAACAATTTCCTTTGCGATTCTACTTAGTAATGAATTTTGATAGGGTTTCTATCAGGTACCGTGATGGTATGGTTTACTACCGTTACTTCTCCTTCGACAACAATCTTAACAACGTGCGTCCAATACCGACATGGTCGACGTCAACCATAGCGGAGCTAGTCTTCGGTGTTCCGCAGACAGAGGTAAACCTTAATTATGTGTTCATTACGTTGCAACTTCATGACCAACTTTGGTAACATACGTATTTGTATCCCAGGAACAAATGGCAACGTATGACTTCAGTCATCATCATGATGATGCCTTGCTTGCCTCCATCCTGTCCTACATTCGTACGAATCCTGGGTGCACAGAGTTGGACTGGGACGTTATTTCAGGAAAGTTCAACGAGGCAACTAGGGTGGGTGAAATGCCAGGAGTGCTAAGGCTGAGGTTTGGCATGCTGAAGAGTATGTATGCTGAGTGGACGAGGTTCATAAGGGCTTATCCCGAAGGCCCCGATACTGCCATTGACGACGAATGGTGGACTACAAGTTGCCCCCTCCCCCCGAGTATGAGAAATTCAGGGACCGTCCACTGCATCCCACCACGGTTGAGTTCCTAGCTTGCATCCCTACGAACTTCAGCGGGTGAACGTCGCATTTGTCCACCGTATGCAATCTAATGAAGTTGTGTTATGTCGTGTATCGTGCTAGTTTCATGTAACTGTTGCAACAATATGTTGTTGTGTTGTGCTTCCGTGTTTCAAAATAAGCCTTGTCCAAGGTTATGTTGTATGTGTTGGTTTTATGTGAAGTTGGTCCCTTTATATTTAAGTTGTTATGTCATTTGGATGGGTTTTGTGTGAGGTGGTGTTCATAAAGTATCGATCCATTAAGTATGATAAAGAAATAACATGACACTAACCAACAAATAAGTTACAAAGGTACACGGATTCAAATAATAACATGAAAGAAATCCACAAATAAGTTTCAGAGTTACAAAGGTAAAAGGTTCAACAAATAACATGGAACAAATCAAGGTCTGTCATATAGAGACATTTTGTGAATACTGTTGTTTATGGCGTGCCACATGTCCCATGGAGGGTATTCTTCTTCCTCCTTAAAAGGCAGAAGGTACCCTTTCACGCGCTGCATGCACTGAACGAATAACGCAACACATTACAGGAAATCGATGTATACTACTCACTAGTAATTGAAATGCAGGAAAGAAATGGCTTACCACTTCGATATCTTCAGCCGTAGGCGGTATAATCGTAGGGTGTGTGCGAGGCAGATACCACTGCATGTAGTCGTCGGTTACCTCGTAACCGTACGAAGTCTGTGGACCGAGCGCGTCGAGTGATATCCTGTGGAAGGTCTGTGCATCTCACACCCAACTCGTCATCGTGTATTCGACCCTGTAGCCATTTATCGACCATGGCCGGAGCGCTTTTGAAGGTGCGATCAATGGTGCCGGAATGCACTGGCATATGCCATACTGCCTCAGGACTCGGTCGGGCATGTAGGGTTCAGTGATGTCGTGGGAGAAGCCCAGAGATGGCGCGAGCTCCGGATCATCAAAGTCCAGGACACCGTAAGGCAACCAGTCAACCTGAATTTGGAATTAAGTGTCAGAGTAAGCCTACAATAGAAAGTAGACATTTGTTTACACCTACATTTCACACTGCACAATACGTACCTCGGCCGCTTGCATGGCATCTAGCTCGGAACGGTAGTTTTTCCTGTGACCGGACATGGCATGGGGGGCCCATTTCATGGCCAGAGATCGCCCACCTTCCTACCTATTAGGTGTGGCCTAAACGCCGGGAAGTAGCTGTATATCCAGCTCTGCATTTTATGTCGAAAACATTATCATAGCGAAGTTATAGATATAAACATGTTTTAATTGACATACAATTGCTTACCATCACGAGCGTATAACAAACCGAAACCTGCTTGCAACCAGCCCCGGAAGCCTTTCCCAGCTCCCGGTATGTAGAAGCTAGCAGACCGGCGCCCCATGCCCACTCCCCAACCTCGTCAAGGTCCCGGACATACTCTATGTTCGATAGCAGGATCCTAAACTGTGACCTATCCGGGAACAGAGAACTACCCAAAAGATGGAGTAGATACCCCGCGACTGCAACGTGCGGGGTGAGAGATAGGCATTGGTGGCTGGTGCATGCTTCCCTAAGCTTATCATGGGCGACACCCGTGTCACTCACATTCACGCCGAAAAATGCCTTCGCCTCGTCCACCTTCGCGGAGAGATCGGTAGTTTTACCCAAAAGGTGTTGCATCTCGGAGGCACCCATTCCCCTGCCACTTATGGGTAGCTTCATCTGCTAATATACGTCGTGCAGGGTGATTGTCATCTCACCAAAAGGTAGGTGAAATGAGCTGGTCTCGGGCTGCCACCTCTCCACGAACGCCATGAACAGTTCCATGTCCATGTGCTCGTACATCAAGTCTGGGATGTGCTGAAACTGGGCATCAACGGCAGCGAACAACATGGGGCTCCCCTTGTCTGGTTTCGAAGCTCCCAACATCTTATGACGGAATTGGAAATTGCATGTACAACCCTACATATCGAGTTTAAAATTTATGTGAGAACATCGTACGGGAACTTAAGTACATTTCATTGAACATGTAACTTACCTTTTCCTGCCATATGTCGTACAAAACGTGGGCAGGGAACCCACGAAGCAGCTCAGGGTTCTCCAGACCACCATTAACCCCTACGGTCAGGAAGGGATCAATGGTGATGACCCTGTTCGATCTCCTACGTGGCCTCTAGATGTCCTCCTCCATGGCCACACCCTCAGCTGCGCGCCGCTCTTCATCCCGTGGGGCGTCCCACCGTCCTCGCCCCCTCCACCCGTCCTACAAGACATGTAATATTGAAATATTCGTGATCGGGTTTATTAAACTTAACTTATCGTTAACAATATTACACTATATTAAACATACCTCCAATCCAGCGTCCTCCTCTTCCGCATCATGAGCCCATTCCTCACCATGAGGCTCTTCCTCTCCTCCATCCATACCCCGATCATGGCAGAAGGCGGACCAATCTCCTTCATGGGGTTCATAGTCACCACCGTAGTACGGTTGCGAGCCACCGTCGTATTCGAAGTGTGACCCGGCGGAGCCACCGCCGTAGTGGAATTCTGATCCCCCGCCCGCGTGGTGTCCGGACCCGCCTCCTTGGTGGTAATCAGACCCACCATCCATATGTTGGGCACCGTAGTAACCCAGCATCAACTGTTGGGAAGACGATGCGTCTCCCATGAACTCGTCCACCCCCACACCGGAGATGGAATGGCGTGACCCGGATGCCTCCTGGTACATCGGATACGGGTACGGGGCCTCCTCGGACACGCATTGTCGGCCATCCCCGGAGACCGAATGTCTCGCAGGCGTGTAGTGAGCCGAGGCGGATGTCCTTTCAGCCCCCCACTTCTTCTTCCGGTCCACCTGAGCGCCCAGTTCTGCTTCTGCTCTGGGCGCTTCCTCCGTGGCCAGTCGCGCGGTCTCCTCGGCATTCCTGACGGCATCCCTTTTCTGGTGCCGTGCTAATCGAGATCCTATTCTACCAACCTTCTTCGCCATCCTCTTTAGACGGTTCTTCATACACAACGTTAAAATGTAAATGATCATACACTAACAACAAACTAAACGCGGGATTCATTCAAAAACACGGGACGACATTGGAAGCCATAAAGTCGTCACGGCTCTAGTAGCCACAAACGTCACGGCCGTGCACGTACTGGGCGTCACGGCGTTGCACGTACTGCGCGTCACAGCCCAGAGTTCCAGTGCAAGCTCAGCCCGATCCAGCAAACATACGACACAACATTCCGAAAACTATCAATCGAACCTCAAACCCAACTGTTGAAAACTGTTTTCCTACTAATTCAACATTAATAACTACCAAAATACCAAATCCACTTTACATACTCACTACTAAGATAATTTTTATACGCAATGGTATTAAACAACATATATAGCTAAAATCACCAAAAATCTCAATATTCCTAACATAAAATTAATTTAAATCAATTTTTTTACCCAAATAACAACAAATACTACAATAATATACAACAATTCTTATACATTACCTATACAACCAAATACACAAAAATTCAATACTACAACTACAATCAACAAAAATTTCAACATTTTAACCATAGAAATTTAATAAATCTAATTGTTTTTACCTAAATTCCTAAAAAATCCACGTAAAATTAGAACAATTCTTAGAAAATATCTATAAAATCAAATACACACAAATTCAATACTACAACTATAATCAACCAAAATTTTCACATTTTAACCAAAAAATTTATTAAATCTAATTATTTTGCCTAAATACATAGAAAATCCACCAAAAATCATAAGAATTTATATATAAAAAAAAAACTATACAAACAAATACCCACAAAATCAATACTACAACTAAAACCTTAATATATATCAACGTTTCAACAATTAATTTAAACTAATTCACATTATTTTAACTAATTAACAAGATTAAATACTCAAACTACCAAAAATTCAACCTATAAACCTATCCATCCAAAAAACTTCCAAACCAACTCCAATCTTCCATATACTTCAAGATTCCAACAATATTATGCATTAATATCACCTTAATTCAACAAATTAACACATATAACTACTAAATCCTCCAAAAAAAAAACTATGAAAATTTATAGATCTATATAAACAACAACTTAAACAAGCTATAAATTGAAGAACTAACCATATGAACTTCGGATTCGGTCTCTGTGAAGGAAGAACAACGAAATGAGAGACCTACGAGCACCGGATTGAATCGAAACAAGCAAAACTGGATCTCGACTGAGAGAGAACTGCGAAAGGGAGAAAGGGGGCGGCCGAAAATGTGTTGTGGTAAGGGTTTGGGATGAATTTAGGTATTTATAGCCAAAAAAGGGCCCCGTCACGGGATACCCTGTCCGCATCGTCACGGGAAGGCACCTATGCAGCGTCACGGGCCTACTGCTTCCTCTGGCGCGTCACGTGTCTGCCTTCCTGCCGCGTCACAGGTGTACTTGTTTCTGGCGTGACGTGGTAAAACTTAAGCGACGTGACGATGTGTAATACACCCCCGTGACGTTTTCGTGTGCGATGGTTAGAGATGGAACTTTTGGAACCGGAACCGGGGGTTTTCCGGTCTCAGTTCCTGTTTTTACGGAACCGGCGGTTCCGGTTCCGAAATGCCGGTTCCATCCAAAATTAATTTTAAAAAAATAATAAATGATATTTTTAACTAGAAAACGCCGGTTCGGAACCGGAACCGGCCCATCTCTAGCGATGGTTAGCAAAAAATTATGTGCGACAGATAGTAACACCCTATCTATATCATGTCTCGTTTCTAGAAGATTTTTTTAATCTTTTTTCTCAAACACATAAAAACTATTACCTAAGTTATATATATCAAAAATTTAGAGTGCAGAAAAATCACGTAACAAACACAACAAAAATAAATTTCAATAAACATGACGTTCGTATCATCAAATGGTTACTTTTATTATTTTAGGGTGAGATAGCATTGGAGATAATTTTTTCATATCTACACTATGTTCTTTCAAAAAAGATCATTTATCCAAAATTTTATGTACTAGAAATTAAACGAATTAAGATAACTGAGATTCGCAATTATACACATATGATATTGGTCTTTCCTTTAGCAGTTAAAATAATGGTCTGATTCAACTCTTACGGGGAGTTTTTCCCAAAGACTCTAGAATATAAATGATATCATGTTCACTATTCAAGAGTACGATGTTCCTATTTTTATGTAAAACTTTTGCAAGAACTATAGAGGAATGATTCCAACCTAAAACAATGTCAGCAAAGTAGTGGAAAGATTTAATAATAGGGAAAATGGAATAATGAGGAATGTATTAATAGAAATGAATAAATAAGGCATCCTCTCCTGAAGTGTGTCTCTAATGATTGATCAAACACGACCCATCTTAGGGTCGGTTAGTTTCAACCCATTTATCTAAATGAATGGGCTGAAACTAGATGAAACAGACTCATTTATCTACCTCTTCTAAATAAACTGCTAATTTCAACCACAATTTCATCTCTTTATTATCAGATTGCAATTTCATCTACCTTTTCCAATTTCATCTAGATGAAGATGAAATTCCTTCATCTAACTCCCATGAGATGAAGGTATTTTTTCATCTAGATCAAGATAAAATTCCACAATTCATCTACCTTTTAATCTACTTTTTATTCATCTACCTAATTTCATCTAAATGAAAAAAATACTTTCATCTAATATTGCCGAACAGAGCCTTGGTTCTTCTAGACAAACTATGCTTGATCATCATCTTAATTATTTAATATTAGGTATTTTTTTCACGGAATCACACCTTATTTTACAAATTTGCAAGGAATCATTTTCTATATCGGTATTTATTCAGAATTACTCAGATTTTACAATTTTATTACCAGGATCCATCCAATGACGGTTTCGGTCCAAATTTGGACGTAAACCATCATTGGGCATTTAAGGCATTTCACTGCTTTTAACACAATTTTGGACGGAAACCGTCATTGGGTGGCTCCTGGTAATAAAATGTAAAATTTGTGTGGTTTTGAATAAATACCGATATCAAAAGTGGTTCTTTGCAAATTCGGCTAAATAAGGAATCCCTTAAAAAAAAAAAGCTTTAATATTATCTGATATATTTGGAATTTTATTTGACTTCTTGCTTGTACCATGGCTTATACAGTTCCCAACAATGACAACATCATGTTTGATTGTATATCCATATATATCTTATTATTCAAAAACAACAAATACATTTTATATAAATCAACAGAAAAATAAAAGATAATATATTTATCTCAAAAATAACCCTAATTTTAGGGTTTAAGGCCATCCACAATGAAGAAATGTATTTTGAGTTTCTTAAATTACTTTTTGAATTTTTCTCTCTTCTACATCATCATAATAAACCCACTATTACTTTTTCTCATATTGGAGAAACCCGTTTTGGAAAAAGAAAGAGAAAGTGGGTAGAGATTTTATTGGGGGAAGTGGGTAGAAAAGCTACATGATTAATTTTTAATTGTTTCTTTACTCTTTTTCATCTTTTCTTTGTCATAGATTTGGGTTTCTTCTGCAAGAAATGGTGCTAAAATCAAGAAAGATTACTACTGCCATTTTCTGACAAATAAATAATTTCTATTTTTATTTTGAGTTTAAGAAACTCCAAAAAACACCATTGTAGATGGTCTAAGTCTTCATATTAGGTAGCATGATTATTGCTCCTACGATTAATCTTATTTCAAATCATTAAGAATCCATCCGAATTCGGGGTGTTTCTCCAATGTCTGATCAAACACAACATACTTAGTTCTGGTAGACAAATTATTTTGTTATAACAATCCTCATTTCAACTATTTAATATTTATCTAATATTTTTGGCCAATTTGTTGCAATTCTTCTGATAATATATCTCATCATTCTTGTAATTTATTTCAGAAGATCAACTGTTGAGATAAGCTTAGAATGGTATGTAATTATAGGGTTATTAAAATTGCATCTTACTCTTTAGATTGAGGTAGAAATCTCCATTAAAAAATTAAAGTAGAAATTGTGCATGTAGTTATTATGCACACAAGGAAAAACGGCTCGAATTAGGCCATAAAATGGTTAGTGAACTTGGATCATAATGAAGAAGGCTCGTCTAGCTCAAGTTGGAGAAATAAGTATGCTTCGTTTGGACATATATAAGCTTTTTTAGCTTATTTCAATAGTACGTATTACAAGAAATCACAAGCAAAATCTATGGTTGTCGCCGCTCAAACTGGAAAAAGAAAGAGAGATCAGGGACGATTTCGATTCTGAGAAACACAGAAGTCCGGTGTTGGCAAGGTCCTTTCAGGTGAAAGAAGTCAGGCGTTACTACAATGGTTAGCAAGGTGGTTCAATGACGAGTCTCAAGGTAGCAACTTTTGATTTCTTCGACTGATTTGTGCTTGATCGTGGTTGTTCGTCGTTGGTGTAGAAACAACGCGTTTCTACGAGTTCCGGGACGTTCTCTTATCTCTTGATTGATTTTCTTTTGTGTGCTTTAATTAACTTGTGCATTTATTTCCCTATTGGGTGTGTTCTTGTAATTGGACCTCTGTCTTTTTAGATCTAGTGACCTCTAATGTAGGAAAATCAAACTACCCAACCAATTTTTTCGAGTTCGAGTTCGAGTTATTGTTTTTCGGATTACTTGTTTATCTTGATTTGATTACTCCAGATTAGCCGCTTAGGATTTATTAGTTTTAATTAACATACTTTTTGTAAAATATTTTGCAAGTGCTATAAAAGGAATGACACAAATCTTGAAGACTATTACCTACGTGGAAGAATGTACCAATTTCTTTTCTAGAAGTCATAATCTATTCGGCTTCGGAGTATTTCTCTAATGGTTAATCCGGAGATGTCTTAGTAGTAACAGTAATTGTTCAAATTTCAACACCCTCATTACAATAAAAACATTAATTTTTATCCTATGAAATGACAATATATATTCAACAAACCTTTGTATTTGAAATGGGTTAGAATTTTCTCGAGAGCAGTAAGACTAGTTTGATCGACATCTACAACAAGCACCCTTAATCTGATTGGAAACTCACCTTTCATGTCATGTGTTTACAGAAGAAGAAAAAAGAAAAGAATGTAAATCCAAGATATATCTATAAAGAATATACGGAAGTAGAGATTTGTGAGAAGATTGGTGATGGACAAGATTTTTGAATATAAGAGAGAGGCAGTGACTTGAGATGAAAATATTTCACAAATGAACTCCGGACATGTGAAGTAGTTAAAAATATCTAAGAATGTAATTAGATTAGATAGCCAAAATTAAGTGGTTTTTATGGTATAATAAAATGAAATTAAAATTGTGATTTATGTCCTAACTGTTAATATAAATTAATAAAAGATAGCTAAAAGATTATACAACCTACCTTATTCATAATATACAGGTTTCGTTGCTTTTATTTTCCTAATAGGATTTCATTGACATGTAGGCAATATGATTTTATCTTAACCTAATTAAGGAAAATGATTAATCCAAAGACCTATTAATAAAATACAGTTTTTCTCTTGAACTTTAGCAAAAATTTGTGAATGTTTTGAAACAAATTTGAATTTACATAAAAAAGAACTCGATTCTATTTAGTTAGAGATTTTCATGTATTTGCATTGATTTAGATGAAATACACATATTTTATTTTTATTACTATAAAATAAATATCATGCAAATTTGTAGAACAAGGAAATAAATGGTGAATTTTTAGAAAAAAATAACCCATACATGTAATAACCAAACCAATGTTTATATAAATCTAGTATATACTTTTATACGAAGGGATTTTCAAATATACCAACATCTTTACACATTTCCAAGTTACATCGCACTACAATCGAAGTATCAGATTTTAGCAAATGCTTAATATATCTTATAGGCCCAATTTTCATTATAATGGACCCTTAGATGAGAAATAAGAATGACTTGAAGTTATTTGTCACTTCTCAAATCAACACTTGAGGTTATATCTTCTTCCTTCTCCTCTTCCCAACACTTCCAAGCGCTGCAAGTGCTCCGACCTCCTTCTCGTCACTCCATTGTTGCTTTGCTAATTCTCTGGAGGGTCACTCCGTTGTTGCTCCACTATCGCTCTGTCATCGCTCCGTACTTATCATCCATCCTCTTCCCGTTCATTTACCGTTCAGAATCGTATTTTGACAATTCAAACACTCGAACTCCACTAATTTCGGTACAAAGAATCTGATTTTGTAGTTTAATTTTAGAAAAGAGGACTTGAATAAATACCTGTAAAAAATATTCGCACAATAGACAAAATTATCTACACAAACGAAAGAAATACTTGTACACAATATTTGCACTTACATTGCTCGCACAAAACAACAAAATAAATGCACACAATAATAAAAATCTTGCATCTCAAAACACGTGAAAATATATGCATATTATTACATGATATCTGTACATTTCTCACATATATCTGCACTCGAATAAATACTTGTAAAAATTATTTGCAGGATACATAAAAGTATCTGCACAAAGTAAAGAAATACCTGCACAAAGTGTTTGTACAAAACAACCAAATACATGCACACGATGCCAAATAATTTGTATCTCAAAACTCGTGAAAATATTTGCACATTATAATCTTATGCATTTAGTTCTCTATTTGGTGTGTTCTTGTAATTGGATCTCTGTTTTTTGAGATCTAGTGACCTCACTATTGAAGGAAAACCCAACTGTGTAACCAAAACTCTGTAGAGTTTGAGTTATTGTTGTTCTGATTACTTGTTTATCTTGATCTGATTACTTCAGATTAGCCACTTAGTATTTACTAGTTTCAATCCACATAATTTGGTAAAAAATTTCAAAGTGCTATAAAGAATGATACAAATCTTGAATACTATGATGTAAGTGGAAGATTATAACAATTTGGTAAAAAAAAAAATTTTTTTATGAAGATAAAAGAGAGGAAATAGCTTGAGATGAAAATATTTGAAAAATGAACTCTGGACATGTGAAGTAATTCAAAATATCTAAGCATGTGACAATATTAGATGACCACGATTAAGTTTTTTTTATGGTATAATAAAACAAAACTAAAAATTATGATTTATGTATTAATTGTTCATATAAATTAAGGAAAGATAGTTAAAAGATTATACAACTTCCTTATTCATAATATACAACTTTTTTTGCTTTTATTTTCCTAATTGGATGTTAGAATAAGGATCCGGTGTGAAGTGCCCTCATGGTGTGAAGTGCGAAGTTTCATATAACACGCTAATGTTCACATATAACACGCAATCGTTCAGTTCTAAGGGGATAAAAAAATCACCAAGAAAACGTAAAAAAAAAAGTTCACCATTAATTATAAAAATGTCACCGTGTGGATTCATTAAAAAAATATCTTTTAATCTCAACCCTCCATTTTCTAATCTAATGCCTCAACATTCTTCACATTTCACACAATAAGGACACTTCACACCAGAACCCGCCTCTTGGATGTTATTGACATGTAATCAATATGGTTTTATCTTAACCTAAATAAGGATGATGATTAATCCAAACAACTATTAATAAAATCCAATTTTTCTCTTGAGCTTCAATAGAAAGTTGTCAACGTTTTCACACAAATTTGAAATTACATAAGAAATTCCATTCTATTTCTTTAGAGAGATCTTCCATACCAACATTGATTTATGTAAAATTCACATATTTTATTTTTATTTGCTATACAACAATATCATGAAAACTTATAGAACAAGGAAATTAAATGGTAAACATTTAGCACAAATACCTCATAAATATAATACCCAAACCAATATTTATATGAATTTAGTATACTATTTTACGAATGATTTGCAAATATACCAACCACCTTTTCCACATTTGCAAAGTTACACCGCACTATAATCAAAGTATCAAATTTTAGAAAATACTTAATATATCTTATAGCGCCCGATTTCCATGTGAATGGACCCTTAGATGAGAAATAAGAGTGATTCGAAGTCATTCATCACTTCTTAAATTAACGGTTCAGGCTATATATCTTTTTCCTTTTTCTTTCTCCCAACCCTACTAAGCGTTGCAAGTGCTCCAACCTCCTTCTCGTTGCTCTATCATTGTTCTGATGTCGCTCCTTCCCGTCGCTTTTTTGTCGCTCCGCAGTTATCCGGCATCCTTCGCACGTTATTCTACCTTTCTGAATCAGATTTCAATAATTCAAAACTCGAACTCCACTAATTTGGGTACAAGGAGTTCGGTTTGTAGTTTTATTTTCGAAAAAAGGACTCGAATAAATACTTGCAAAAACAATTTTCACAATACATAAAAGCATCTGCACAATTCCAAGAAACACTTGCACAAAGTATTTGCAGTTAAATATTTGTACAAAACAACCAAATAATGCACACAATAACAAAAAAACTGCATCTCAAAACACGTGAAAATATGTACAGATTATTCCGCAATATTTGCACATGTCACATATATTTACACTTATATATACTTGCAAAAATTATTTGCACAATATACAAAAGTATTTGCACAAAGTAAAAAAATTCTTGCACAAAGTATTTGCACAGAACAACCAAATATATGAACACAACGAAAAAGAATCTCCATATAATTATATATAGAACAATTTCCAAAATCAGAATGCAAATAAAAACACATACGTGAAATAAGGGATCGGGAGCTGAGTTAAAGGAGGGACCGCCGAAGGGACTGCAGGCCGAAGGAGGGACCGGAGGATGAAAGGAGAGGCTGCCGAACTTCTGGACCGGAGGGACCGGAGGTGGAACTGCGGGACTACCAGTGGAGGAAAGGAGAGGCCGCCGAAGGAGGGACCGCCGCCGAACTTCTGGACCGGAGGGACCGCCGAAGGAGGATCTGGGAATTGCAGGGCGCCGGCGTAGAGGTCTGAGAACTGAAGTAACGCCGGAGGGGGGGAGTCTAGCGGCCGGAAGAGAGGAGAGGGGAGACTAGCGGCGAGAGGATGCGGAATAGCGGCACGAGGAGCCGGAATAGAAACGGAAAATCGTCGTGGAGGGGAGAAAAGCAGCGTAAATTTAGGTTAATAGCAAAGGAGCGGTGAATTCTTTTTATAGGAAGAAGACGACAAATAGCGACGGATATCTATCGCTATTCCTTCACAAAAGTGAGCACCAAGGGTATATATTAGCGACGGACATGTCCTAGTCCGTCGCTAAAACCACAAAAAATCCCAAAATAGCGACGGATTATCAAAACTGTGCTAACATCCAAAATTTTAGGTGGCATTTTTCCCTCCGACCTCCTTTCCGTCACTTCGTCAACACTCTGTTGTTGCTCCGGGGATCCACTCCACCGCCGCTCATCCCGTTATTCTACAGTTTGGAATCGGATTTTGATAATCAATAAGTCAAACTCCATTAATTTTGGTAAAGGGGTCTCATTTTTTAGTTTAATTTTAGAAAAGAGAACTCGAATAAATACTTGTAAAAAGTTTTTGTACAATACACAAAAGTATGTTCACAAACCAAATATATACTTGCACAAAATAGTTTTACTTAAAATATTTGCACAAAACAACCAAATACATGCATAAAATAATAAAAAAAATATGAATCCTAAAACTCGTGAAAATATTTACACATTATTACCTTGTGCAATTAGTTCAATATTGGGTGTGCTCATGAATTAGATCTCTGCTTTCTAATGTAGAAAAAACAAACTCGTAACCAATCCTTTCGAGATCGAGATATTGTTGTTTGAATTACATGCTTAGATTGATCTGATTACTTAGGATTAGCGGCTTAGTATTTATTAGTTGTAATCCAGATACTTTTTTGTAAAACATTTTTGCAAGTACTACAAAGGAATAATACAAATCTTGAAGATTATGACCTAAGTGGATGAATGTACCAATTTCTTTTATAGAAATCAATTAATAATCTATTTGGATTGGGAGTATTTATCCCATGATTGATTTGGAGTTGTCCTACTAGTAACATTAACTGTTCAAATTTCAACTTCCTCGTTACAATCAAAACAACAACAAAATTTATTAAGGAATTTTTTTAAAACCACCCCTTATTTGGGCCATTTTTTAAAAAACCACCCTTATATCGATAATTATTTTAAACCACCCCTTATATATATTCCGTTATCAATGCAACACCCCTTTATCATTTCCGTTAAAAAATCCGTTAAAATCTGTGCAAATTACCATTTTACCATTTATTTTTTTGAAAATGACAAAACTACCCCTTACATGGGTCATTTTACAACAAATTACCATTTTACCCTTTATTTTAATCTCCCTCATTCACCAATTCGTAGCTTCTCCCCTCATTCTTCAATCTAATTCCTAAATTCGACACCATCGGATCGAGTCTTCTCCCCTAAATTCCTAAATGAACCAGATTTGGGGAAGTCGAGATTCCTAAATTCGTAGCTTCTCCCCTCATTCTTCAATATCATTCAATATCATCTTCATTCTTCACCAATTTGACGACGACCTCAATCAACGCCCCCAGATCTTCTTCATCTCCATGCTCACCTTCTTCATCACAACCGGATCTCGCCTTCTTCCTCGCCATCGAACCCTAATTCCTAAATTCGACAGTAGAGGTCGTCGATTGAGCTTCATCCCCTTCGGGTTTCGAATATCTGGGAGAAAGGGGAGATAAATTAGGGAGACAGCAGAGGCCGACAGTAGAGGCCACAATAGAGGCCGACGTCGATTGAGCTTCTCGCCTTCTTTATTCCTAAATTCGATTGAGCTTCCTAAATTCGACAGTAGAGGTCGACAGTAGAGGCCACAGTTAAATTCGATTGTAATTCCTGGTTTTCCTATTTGGGAGAAAGGGGAAGAAACGCAGAGAAGAAGAACATGAAAAGTTAGAAAATTAGAAGAGAAAAAACCAGGAATTACAATCACCGCGTGTGAGGAAATATCATCTTTGTTCGCCGCGTGTGATAGGATGATTAGGCTTTGATATAATCTCATTTCTCCCTTCATATGTAAAGAGAAGAAGAACAGAGAAGAACAAATATGATTTATGAACACAGAAGAAGAACAGTAGATGGGATATTATAACATTATAATTTTTATTTTTTTAAGGGTAAAATGATAATTTGCACAGATTTTAACGGATTTTTTAACGGAAATGACAAAGGGGTGTTGCATTGATAATGGAATATATATAAGGGGTGGTTTATAACAATTATCGATATAAGGGGTAGTTTTTTGAAAAATGGCCCAAATAAGGGTGGTTTTAAAAAAATTTCTCAAATTTATTCTATGAAATAACAATATTATATTCAACAAACCTTTGTATTTGAAGTGGATTAGAATTTTCTCTAGAGCAATATAAGACTAGTTTGATCGTCATTTACAATAAGCACCACTCGATCTAATTAGATACTTATCTCCTTTTCATGACATGTGTTTAGAGAAGAGAAAAGGTAAAATGGAAATATAATATATAATCTATGAAGAGTATGCCGAAGTAGAGATTTGTGCAAAGATTGGAAATGAACTAGATTTACGAAAATAAAAGCAAGACAATGGCTTGAGATGAAAATATTTAAAATGTGAACTCTGGACATGTGAAATAGTTCAAAGTATCTAAGCATGTGATTAGATTAGATGACAAGGACTAAGTGGTTATTATGGTATAATTAATCGAAGCTAAAATTTATAATTTAAGTCTCAATTATGGATATAAATAAATTAATGAAAGATAACTAAGAGATTTTACAACCTGCCTTATTCTTAATATACAACTTTCTTTGCTTTTATTTTCCTAATCAAATGCCATTGACATGTAGCCAATATGGTTTAATCTTAACCTAATTATAGATGAAGATTAATCCAAATAACTATCAATAAAATCGAGGCTTTCTCTTGAACTTTAGCATAAAGTGGTCAATTTTTCAAACAAATTTGGAATTACATAAGAAATTCCGTTAAATTTAGTTAGAGATATGTTCAAGTATCAACATTAATTTAGGTGAAACTCACATATTTTATTTTTTTTACTATACAACAATATCATGCAAATTTATAAAATAAATAACATAAAATGGTGAATCTTTATCACAAATACCCTATAGATATAATACTCATATACTTTTATACGAAGTGTTTTGCAAATATACCGCCTTAGTTACACATTTATAAAGTTACATCGTACTACAATCAAAGTATCAAATTACAACAAATACTTAATATATCCTATAAGACCAATTTTCCAAGAGAATGGACATTAGATGAAAATAAGAATGACTAGAAGTCATTCATCACTTCTCAAATCAACGCTTCATGTTATATCTTCTTCCACCCATCCCTACCAAGCACTACAAGTGCTCCAACCTACTTCTTGTCGCTCTGTCATCGCTTTGTTGTTGCTTCGGAGTGTCACTGCACCGTCGCTCTGCTATCACTCTGACGCCGCTCCACATTTCTCCACCGTCATCCTTCCATTATTCTATTGTTCGGAATCAGATTTCTATAATTTAGAAGTCAAACTTTGCTAATTTAGGTACATGGAGTCCGATTTTTTTGTTTAATTTTATAAAAGAGGACCCCGATAAATACTTGCAAAAGTATTTGCACACTACACAAAAGTACCTTCACAAACCAAAAAAGTACGTGCACGTAATAATTGCACTCAAAATGTTTGCGCAAAACAACCAAATACATGCACACAAATAATGGAAATATTTGCATCTCAAAACACGTGAAAATAGGATTAGGATCAGGTAAAAACATATCTTAACTTGTGAAATGAAAAAAAAGTTATATGTGCACATTTCTATCTTATATGTGCACATAATGTATTTATATGTGAACGTAGAGTGATCAATACGGCCAAAACCGCTGCATTAGGTTTTAAAACCGTTGCATTAGGTTTTAAAATCGCTGTAATAATCTTAGTACAATATTTTAGGCTAACAAATAAGCCCTCTAAGTTTACATATAAGATAGTAATGTTCACATATAACTTTAGTTTCATTTCACAACTTAAGATATGTTTTTACCGGAACCTTAATATCTATACATATATTCCATAATATCTGCACATTTTCCACATATATTTCCAATCGATTAAATACTTACAAAAATTATTTGCACAATACATTAAAGTATCTGCACAAAATAAAGAAACACTTGAACAAAGTATTTGCACAAAAACAACCAAATACATGCATACAACAACAAAAAATTTATATCCCATAACTCGCGAGAATATGTGTACATTATTGCCTTGTGCATTTAATTCTCTATTATGTGTGTGCTCTCGTAATTTGACCTCTATTTTTTAGATCTAGTGACCTAACTAATGTAGAAAAACAAAACTGCATAACCAATTCTTTCGAGATCGATTTATTGTATTTTGAATTACTTCTTATCTTGATCTGATTACTTCAGATTACATGTTTAGTATTTATTATTTTTAATCCACATAACTTTTGCAAAACATTTTGCGAGTGCTATAAAGGAATTATACCAATCTTTAAGACTATGACCCAAGTGATAGAATAATCCAATTTCTTTTATAGAAGTCAATTAATAACTTGTTCAGATCCAGAGTATTTATCCAATGATTGATACGGAGCTGTCTTGGTAGTAACAGTAAATGTTCAAATTTCAACACCCATGTTACAATCAGAACATCAATTATATCTGTGAAATAACAATATATATTCAAAAAATCTTTGTATATGAAGTAGATTAAAATTTTCTCTAGAGCAATAATACTAGTTTGATCTATTAGAATATATTTATTAAAATTGTTGTATCAATCATCTATCAGCAGTTGTTTATTTTATCTCGTTAAGCAGTTAAGTCTTCTAATGTGTTAATGGAGTCTTAGATCAGTTATGCTAAGTAGTGGTGGGTTAGTGCTTTGACAGTTATCAGCTCATGGGGTGTGTTTGATTTTCTTGTAAGGCTTTATTAAGCCAGCTTTTTATTAATCAAAGTAGGTCAGTTTGTAGAGTTAATTTGCTCTCAAAACCAATATTTGGTATCAGAGCGTCTTACTTTAGCAGTGTGATTGAATTCGGGAGGAAGAGTGAATCTTTTCATATATAAACACAGGTGAGACGAGTGAGTGAAACACAAAAGGGTGGGGTCTGAAAATGGGATTTTTTCTTAACCCTCTATCCGAAAGTTTGATGGTGACTATGACCATTGGAGTATGCTTATGGAGAATCTCTATAGATAAAAGGATTACTGGGTGGTTGTCTACACAGGGATTGAGAAACCAAAGGAAGGTGAGGCTCTTATAGTGGCATAATAGAAGGCAAGAGACGAGGCATTGCTCAAGGATTTGAAAGCAAAGAAATATTTGTTTCAATCGCTTGACAAGAACATTCTGAAGACAATCACCAAGAAGGAGACTTGTAAACAGTTATAGGACTCCATGAAGGTGATGTATCAAATAAAATGCTAGGGTAAAGAGGGCTCAACTCAACTGTCTTAGAGGAGAGTTTGAAATTCTACCCATGAAGAGATGTCTGATGTCAAACTCTATGATAAATTATGGTGAAGAGATGTCTGATGTTAAAATTATGGAGAAGATTTGAGGATTCTCACACATAACTGGAATTACATAGTTTGTTCCATTGAAGAATCAAATGACATAGATGAATTGTCAGTAGATGCTCTAAAACGCTCACTTCTTGTCCATGAACAGAAGTTAAGGAAATAGGTGGAGGAAGATCAAGCTCTGAGCTCTCTAGCATAAAGATAACAGAGGCCGATGGAGAGGTAACTCTTCTAGAGGAGGAAGAAGAAGAGGACATGGATACAATAAGGCTACCATTGAATGCTATAAGTGTCATCAGCTTGGACACTATCAATATGAGTGTCCAGACTTGGCAAAGAAAGCCAATTATACTAAGCTGACAAAGGGACGAGAGATGGTTCTCATGGCTACCTAAAACTGTTGTACTAAACAGAGAAGAGGTGTGGTTTCTTGATTCAGGTTGCAACAATCACATGTGTGGTAATTCTCCCTTGTTTTGCCAGATGGAAAAAAGGCTTTAAATGAAGAGTAAGGCTTGGTAATCATATGCAGATGAATGTGGTAGGAAAAGGAGATGCAAGAATTGTTCTTGATGGAGTGAGTCATCTGATCAAGGATGTGTTGTATGTTCCAAAACTAAAAAAATAATCTCTTGAGTATTGGTCAGCTACAGGAGAAATGAATGGTTGTGTTATTCAAGGATAATTACTACAAAATCTTTCACCCTGTGAAAGGTCTGATTATTCTGAAGTTAATGACAGCAAATAGGATGTTTGTGTTACCATCTAACAAAGATTCATCCCCGAGTTCGACCTCCAAAGAAATTTTTCTTCAGATGAATATTGAGGAGGAAAAATAGCTATGGCACAATATATATGGGCACCTAAGTCATATAGGACTCTGAATGTTGCAAAGTAAAGCAAAGGTAAAGGGATTACCTAGCTTTGTTGAAATTGATATTGTGCGTACTGAATGTTTGAAAGGAAAGCACCACCGAGAAGTGATTCCTAAGATGAGCATATGGAGAGCATCTTCAAAGTTAGAGCTGATTTACTCAAATATGTGTGTCCCAATATCTCCCACCTCAAATAGCCATTATTCTGCTTCATTAATGACTATAGAAGAAAAACTTGGTTGTATTTTCTTGTGGCCAAGGCTGATGCCTTTGTGTGCTTCAGGGATTTTAGAAGCATGGTAGAGAAAGAGACAGGCTTGAGGCATCAAATGTCTAAGAGAAGACCATGGAGGAGAGTATACCTCAAACGAGCTCAAAGAGTATTGTACTCAACATGGAATTAAAAGGTAACTAACCCATACCCCAGCAAAATGGAGTTGCTAAGAGGAAAAACAGAATTGTGATGAACATGGTGAGAAGTTTGTTAGCATATAAGAGTTTTCCTAAGAGTTTTTTTTTGCTGAAGTTGTAAATTGGGCTTTCTATGTGCTAAATAGAGGCCCAACTAAGGCAGTGAAGGAGAAAACATCAGACGAAGTTTGGTCTTGAATGAAGCCATCAGTAGAGCATTTTAAGATTTTTGGATGTGTGTCTCATGCGCACATTCATGTTGCAAAAAGAACCAAGTTAGATGATAAGATCCATAGTTATGTATTGCTTGGAGAAAGTGCAGAATTTAAGGGTTATAGGTGTTGGACCTCATTTTTTGGACTTCGTCCAGACCATAGCGATAAGCCCACAACGGAGGAAGATTATGTGGAATAGATCAGGCCATATCCTAGCGCACTCCACCCGCACGAGATTCTCTCCGACGGATTAGATACGTGAAGATCGCGGGCTGCCATATTATAAGAGAGAGGTTGTTCCGAGTATCTGGATACACAATCCGAGAAACTCAAAAGCAACGTCTTAATTATCATCTCCAACATTTTTACCTTGTAATTCCGGTTACACCTCTTCCCCCATTGCTACTTGCTTTGTAATCCATACTTATTGTTTTTGAAATTATCCCCTCAAATCAATCAAGTGTTTTCTTAGAGTTTATTGTTCGATCGTCGGATCCCTTATTTAGGCAATTTAGTTCGCTCTATGTATCTCGCTTTTTGCACCAAAATAATTTCGCGCCCACCGTGAGGCCTTCGGTCGATCCAATCCTCTGAAATCCACAGTGTTCACCATTACCCAATGACTGACTCCATGATGAAAACACCTTCGGATCAGTTTAACGCTCTGCTCCCTGGCGGCGTCGATGACTCAGTGATGAAGACCCAAGAACCTCAAGACACCCTCCATCCAGGTTCCATGTTGGACAGACTCCAACAGATGGCGAAAATGAGTTGTACTATGGAGGCACTCCGAAAAGAACTCACTGACCGGCGTCAGCGTCACGATACGCTAAGCCTCACCTTGGCCACTGAAAATGCTAAATTGGCTAGTGAAAATGCTTCTCTGAAAACGCAGGTTCAGTCCATCGGATCTAACGCTCAGAGGCACCGAAGGATCAGGGACATGAGCGAAGTACAAGTCCGGCTGAATATGGACGACGTAATCATGACTCCCGATGGCGTAGCACATCCCAAAATGCGTCAGGGTATCCCTAGTCCTACTCCTCTTACTTCCAATATTCCTTACCCGGGCAACACTGTTGCCCTTGTCGGCCCCAAAGCGGGACGACAAACTCCTGTGTGGAATTCGCAGGACGAGCAATATAGGAGATTCAATTCCCTGGTAAATCAGGCACTGGAGAGATACACGAAGGTTATGGACGCACAGCTTGCCCGAATCCCAAGTGTCCCCCTCCCAATCGAGAGGGAGGACATAAAGGGATACAGCGAAACTCTGTTCACCGAGGACATCGCCCGAGTCAGGATTCCCAAGAAGTTCCACACGCCTAATATGACATGCTACGATGGAATGAATGATCCTGATGAGCATATTGCTATGTATAAGCAAATGCTCACAGTCGCCTCCGTTTCTGAAAGGGATAAGGAGGCGGTCATGTGTAAGATCTTCGGGACTGCGTTGTCAGGACCCGCCTTAACATCATTTACTCAATTATGTCACAGATCCATAACGTCTTTTGCTGACCTGGTCGATGCATTTAAGACCCATTTCGCTAGCAGTCGTCGACTAGAAAGACAATCTAGCGATCTGTACTACATTGTTCAAAAGCCTGATGAACCTCTTCATGAATATCTGAGCAGGTACAACAAAGAGAAGGTGGCGATCCCTAACTACGATTTCCCAACGTCGGTCCAAGCCTTCAGGCAAGGACTGATACGAGGAAGCAATCTTTACAAGGAACTCACTGAATACCCGTGCATGACCTTTGAGGACGTACAAGCCAAGGCACTTGCCCAAATACGATTCGAAGAAGACAAAGAGCCCTTCAAGGACAGTCCAAGCTTCAACCGTGTTGACAGACGATCCATTAATGAGCCCAGGGGCCACCCCTGCGTGCGGGAAGAGAGAGGAAGGCCCGACCATGGCCGTGAAAAATCGACCGGGTAGAAGGAGCGCCCCACCCTTCCCCCTAAGGTACATACCTATAACTTAAGTGTGTCAACTTCCGAGTTGCTTAAATCTTTGGACATGTATACGAAGGATGTCAGATGGCCAAAGAAAAACGAAAAGCCAGAATCCAGGAAAGACATGTCCTGGTGGTGTGATTTCCATGGTGATCACGGACATTACACGGACGAATGTTTTGCCCTTTGAAAGGAAGTCGCACATTTACTATAGCTGGGACATTTGAAGGACATAATTTCAAAGAAAGGTAAAGAAACTCTCAAACGGTGGGACAAGGTAACATTTGAACGACCCTTATCTCTGAGACTCGAGAAAATCATCAACTATATCACTGGGGGATCGGAGATATGCGATATCTCTTACTCGGTAGACAAAAGGCAGGCTAAAAGCAGAGTCATGGACTCACCTTTTCCGTCGGAATTTATGAGTAATAGGACCGTCTCGACGACTCCTATCACTTTTGACGATTCCGATCACCATGACGGACTAGTCATATCACTATCTATAGGGAACTGTAGGATCCGTCGCATCCTAGTGGACACTGGTAGTTCAACTAATATGATTAACCTGAGTACCCTCATAGAAATAGGGCTACCAATTTTGACCAAATTCCTTTGGCCGGATTTAGTGGCAAGGTGAAGTATACTCTCGGAGACATCGTCCTTCTTGTCTACACATGGGGCGTTAACCTTCGGGTAAAATTTAACGTGGTAGATTGCGAGTCTCCCTATAATTATATTATTGGTAGGCCTTGGACGAAATAAAGTGGTCGAAGAAGAAGTATCCAAGTTATTAAGCACCAGAAAAATCAGAGAAGTCAAATATCTAGAATGGCTAGCGAACATGGTAGTCGTCGAAAAGAAGAACGGGAAGTGGAGGGTCTGCGTAGACTTCATAGATCTAAACAAAGCGTGTACAAAAGATTTGTCTCCTCTACCACATATCGACACGCTCATCGACTCCACAAACGGGCACGAAATGCTCAGTTTCATGGATGCCTTCAACGGCTATCACCAAATACAGATGCATCCAGACGATCAAGAGAAAAGTGCGTTCGTAATCAGTCAAGGGACGTACTATTACAAGGTGATGCCTTTTGGGCTTAAAAATGCTAGGGCTACCTACCAACATCTCGTCAACAACATGTTCAAAGAAATGATTGGAGATACGATGGAAGTCTACATTGACGACATGCTGGTCAAATCCAAGGCAAAATGTGAGCACGTCAGTCATTTGAAAGAAAGCTTCGATATCCTACGGCGATACAAAATGAAGTTGAACCCAGCCAAATGTTTTTTTGGTGTCTAGTCGGGTAAATTCTTGGGACACCTGGTTAGTGAGCAGGGTATCGGCGCCAACCTAGAACAAGTCAGGGCGATCCTCGACCTAAAAGCTCCTCGCAACATAAAAGACATACAAAAACTGGCAGGAAGAGTAGCAGCTCTGAACAGGTTCATCTCTAAGTCACCTAATAAGTGCAAGCATTTCTACAACGCCTTAAAGAAAAACAAATCATTCAAGTAGGAAGGAGAGCAGGAAACAGCCTTCGAAGAACTGAAAAACTACTTAGCAAATCCATTACTCCTTGCTAGTGTTCTAAAAATCGCGCCTAGGCGGTGCCTAGGCCCCGCATAGGCGCTAGGCGGTGCCTAGGCCCCACATAGGCACTAGGCGGTACCCTAACATTCCGACTAGGTGCTAGTCTTTTTTTAGGCGGTGGAAAAAAAGTCGCCCACCTAGGAAGCTATGCGCGCCTAGGTATTGCGTTTTTTTTCTAGGCGGGGGTATGCGTTCTTTTTTTGAAAGGGGTATGCGTTCTTATTTAGGTTAAAAGATAAAAATCAATCCCACCCTTTCATTCCTCCTACGCCTCCTCCTCTCACCTCTCACCCCTATACATCTCAATTGAGAACTTTGTCGTCCATACTACATCCCACCTCCATCTTGTCCTGCCATCACCTATCGTCCCACCGGCCGCCTCTCACCTCAACTCACCTCTCGTCCCGCCTCTCACCCTTGTTCGGATCTCCCTGTCCCTCGCCCTCGTACTACGACTAACGTTCGCTAAGAGCATGCGACTATGACTTCTGATAATTGTTTAATATTACTTCAATTGAAACATGTGTTGAAAACTATAGGATTTTTGCTTGTTCTGGTCTTGTAGATCTTCCTTATAAAGAATACTATAAAGTCTATGAATTTTGGATGATTAATTAGTAAATTATATGCTTATATTAAAATTACGTTGTTAAATTCTGAATTACTATAAAAGTTATGAATCAATATATTTCGATTTGATTTTTCATATAAGCAAATTATATTAAAATATAAAAAATAAGTGTTATAATATTGTTCCACCTAGGCCCCCCTAGACGCCTAGGCACTAGGCCCCCCTCACCTCCTAGAACCCGGCCTAGTGTTTTTTAAAACACTGCTCCTTGCTAAACCAAAGATAGACAAACCCTTACTCTTATACTTGTCCGTTCGGGTTTGTCCGTCAGTGCGGTCCTAGTCAGAGAAGAAGACGGAAGGCATCTACCAGTTTATTACGTCAGTCGATCACTACTACCTGCAGAAACAATGTATTCTCCTTAGAAAAACTCGTCCTAGCCCTAGTAATGGCCGCCAACAAGCTCAAACCTTATTTCGAAACTCACAAAATGGTGGTTCGAACCAACCACCCATTAAAGGAGGTAATGAGGAAATCATAAGCCACATGATGAATGGCTAAATGGGTCATATATCTTTGTGGCTATAAGATCAAGTTCGAACCCAGAACTACAATCAAGTCTCAGCCCCTCGCAGATTTCGTAGCAGATTTCAGCCCCGACCTTTGAGGAAGAAGCAGTCCGCGAGTACATCGAGATCGGCAATCATGAACCAATGGGCATTTGGACATTACACACAAACGGAGCGTCCAACATAAGGGGAACGGGGCTGGGTGTCATCCTAAAATCTCCTCGGGGGATAAAGTTATCACAAACAATCTCAAGGGACGATTAAAGGGAGCCAAGGGAAATTGGGTGAGGACCTCCCCTATGTCTTGTGGTTGGACATGACCACTCCTAAAAGTGCGTCCGAACAATCTCCCTTTTATCTAGTATACGGGTGCGGGGCCGTAAGCCCAGTAGAATTAGTGGTCCCCACGACCTGGTACCGGCTACATACTCTGACCCAGAACGATGATGAGTTAATTCATAATGTTGACACGGTTGACGAATGGAGAGAAACCGCCCAAGGACGAATGATCGTGCACCAGTACAAGTAGCTTGCAATTGCAACAAGAATGTCAGGATAGAAGTCTTTCGACTGGGGGATTGGGTGCTATGGAAAACATTCTAGAACCCACCGACCCCTGGGACCAGAAGATGTCTCCCCAGTGGGATGAACCTTATTGCATCACTTAAGTAGTCGGACATGGGGCTTTACAAGCTCTGCTCCATTGATGGAAAAGATCTACCCCGAAGCTAGAATACGGTTCACCTAAAGCGGTATTACTTCTAGGTATGTAAGTTTTAAACATTTCGTTCTTATGGTTGGTTCAAAGAGAAATTGTCAAACACTACGTCCGTCTAACAAATCAAACCCAAGGTTTATATCCTTTGTCATTTAGCAAGAAACGTCTCGCGCGAGAAGACCTTTGTCGTTTATCCACGCATTCTTCATCTATACGGTCTCTAGAAACCCGATCGATCGTTTCACAAGGGTTTACAATTGGAATTTGGCACTTCGTACCCTGCGAACCTTATACTTTGTATAAGGTCAGTACTAAACCAAAACTCCTATCCATTAACGGCCTAGCCTAAATACTTTCCCATTGGGTAACATTCTTACAAGTTGCAACTGACACATACAACATTACAGGTTCTTGTTCCTATATCGACGGGGAGGGAACAGAATCGGCACGTCGGCACACCGCTCGCCTTGTATCCTCCACAAGGTACGGTCGATATTACACGCTTAGGTGATAAACCCTTTGTACAATAATTAACATAAGACTTTATGGTGGTTGTTTCTCGTTTTACAGGCCCCTTTGTCAGGCATGAACAACAAAAAAGACAGCATCATCGAACGAAATATAGACGATATACCAAAATGTGCCTCGTCCCATGAGGGACCAAATAAAAGTTTAAAGTGTGACCCATTGTGGCACACGTGTCACCAAACCATAATTAACCCCCGCCATGGAGGGTACAAAATTCACAATGCAAAAGATAGCAAGAAAAAAGCATAAACGGATAGAATAGTAAGAGAAAGAGGGGATATCACTTTTGCTTCGCCGGAACGGGGGATGCCACTTGGTTCGCATCGGCGCCCTCCATGTCTTCGTTCTGGCCCGAACTCTCCACTTCTTCATCACCACTGGCGTACACCAGACCAACCTTTTGCAGGAATTCTGAATGGGGACAACCATTGGGATACTCCTCTTCAAATTCCTTTCGAGCTTGCGACACGTCCCATCCGTCGTGCTTCGCAGCAACACACTCTTCCATCATTTAAACCCTGGACAGCTTGTCGTAGAAGGTACTAAGCTCTAGAGCAACCTCGCCTCCTTCCTTCTCAGATTTGCGTAGGTCCTCCTCGAGCTGGGCAATCTTGGTTGCAGCCTCCTTCTCAATACGGGTGATCTTGGTTGAAGTCTCCCCCTCAATGACCTTCAGTTTGCTTCGAACATCGGCGAGCTATGCCTCCAGGACGCCAACCCGTTCCTTGGTCATGTCCACACAGGTGTTCGCATTCGTCGTGTACTTCTTGATCTTTAACTAGGTGGAACGCAGGTTTTGCAAGGCCTGCAGAGGACAACGCGGGACACGATATTACACTTCTACATCCAAATGAAAGACAGATGACAAAAGTTAGCATATCGTCCAAGAAGCCGCTATAGCTGCCTCGAGGTTCTCTTTGAAGTTCATCTTTTCCGTCGCGTCCGGAATGAGGACGGATGACAAAGCCTGGTCCAACATTAGATTTCCAGGGGCCATGGGCTTCATCAGGTCCAAAACTTCGGGGGCCTTCCTCTTCTTTTATTTGTCCTTGGGGTCGGGGGAGGAGGCATTGACGGTTTGGCTTTTGCTTTCCCTTGAGATCCATCAGGGTCTTGAAAAAAGTCGTGGCGGAACCTCGTCCCAATCGGGTAGTAACAGTTGCGATCAAGCTATGTGTTCAGCATCCAAGGCATCGTTTAAAACAGTTGTCGTACAAAAAAATGGACACATTTGAAAACACTCACATTTGGTAAGGGATGCCATCGACAAACTGGGATCCAAAGGTAGTTTGTTTATGATAGTTGCGTTCTCAAAAAGTTCGGTGTAGCAGGGGGATGTCCTCGGTTGCTTCGATCTTTGCTTCCAAGGGTGGATCAATCTCCTTCCCACCTTTACTGAATACTGCAAGGAAAGAATAGTAAGATTAACATCTTGAACGAAGAATAAAAGTAAGAGAACAAACACATACCTGGTCTCCACCATTGGGTCCTCAACAATGGACAGTCTTTCCCTAACCCCAACAAACCAACCTCGACGAAGAAATATTGTTGGTGCTAGTTTCTATCGTTAGCATCCAGTTTCTGAATGATGGGGACACATCCTGGACGAGCCCTAAAATAAAACTGCCTGGGAAGAAGGCTGAGGGGGTAATACCAGTAATCCAGCGCGGCGAAGTCGAAGTGCAAATCAGGGTACCGTTCGTTTAGCCGGTCCAGCATGCGGAGCAGCCGCCTTCCTGAAGGCATAATCTGCACCGGAGCCAGTTCCCAGGTCTTCACAGCGTCTTGAACCAGCCGGGAAAAGGGCATTGTCACATCGATAGTGAAGGGATAGCAGTAGAGGCAGACGCAGCCCGAAGCGACGGTATCCGCTCTTTCATCCTGACGAGGAAGTTTGGCGACCGTCAACGGAGGGAAACGGATGGTTACAAGCAGCTTCTCCAACTCCTCTTGCGATAAGGTACTGAAGCGCATCTCGGCACTTGGAATCAAGGTACTTCTTCGCACCACTTTGGGAGAAGACGCCTCTTCTTCCGAGGATTCCCCCATTGATACAGTGGCGCTAGCTTCGGAGGTTGTAGGAGACTCCTCCAGGGAGGCGGCAGAGTCAGGCGACCTTCCTCGTGGAACGTAGGTTATAGTTCGGGGGGGGGGGGGAGAAGACTCGCCAGAGGAGCCAGTGGTGGTAGAAGAATCCATCGCTGGGAGCAGGAATCCGAAACGGCAGGAAAATTCTAAAAGGGAGAGTGAAATTTTTTTACCTTGGATGGAGAAACAAAGGAAGAGATGTGATTCTGCAGAGTCGTCAAATCAATAGCATTTAAAGGAAGTCTCGGGCAGCCAAGCAAAGAGAGATGAGTGGTCACCAGAGAACACGTGTACGGCCTAATCGGTAAAAGTAAAACCTCCATCAGATTACTCTAGAGGTTTCACTTGGGTCTATTGTTGGGCCTCACTTTTTGGGCTTCGTCTAGACCATAACGATAAGCCCACAACGGAGGAGGATTCTGTGCAACAGATCAGGCCATATCCTAGCGCACTCTGCACACCCTAGATTCTCTCCAACGGACTGGATACGTGAAGATCGTGGGTTGCCACATTATAAGAGAGAGGTTGTTCTGAGTATCTGGACACACAATCCGAGCAACTCAAAAGCAACGCCTTAATTATCATCTCCAACATTTTTATCTTGTAATTCCGGTTACACCTCTTCCCCCATTGTTACTTGCTTTGTAATCCATACTTATTGTTTCTGAAATTATCCCCTCAAATTAATCAAGTGTGTTTCCTAAAGTTTATTGTTCGATCGTCGAATCCCTTATTTAGGCAATTTATTTCGGTCTTTGGATATCACTTTTTGCCCGAAAACAATAGGAATTATGATCCTTTGAGAAAGAGAATCATAACCATCAAAGATGTTGTGTTTGAGGAGGATAAGAAGTGGAACTAGGATATGAGCTTTGAAGAGTTGGTCAACTTGGAATTGGAATTGGAATATGAAGGTGAAAGCAAAGAAGCTGAAATTCAGACAGATCGTAAAGATAATTATGTCGAGACAGAAGTTGGAGATAATTCTAATGTTGTCATCTCTGAGTCACTTGGATCTTGATACGGGCCAAACCGGCCCACGAGACCACCCGAACCGGAACCGAGTCAGACCGAAATATCTTGACGATTTCGTTTAATATTTTATTATTTATTATTTAGATGCTAGTTAGTAGATTTTCTTTTATTAGATTTATTGTTAGGATTTTATTTGGATTTAAGTTATATTAGGAAAAGATTTGCTTAAATAGATTTAGGTAGATTTTCTAGGATGAGTAATTAATACTCCTTCTTGGGTTTTCTTGTTGGCTCTTTCCGAGGATGATTTTATTGAACCAACAAGGGATGTTATATAAGGTGATATTTTATCTCCTTAAAGATTATGAATAGAACAATCCCTTTTCTACCTCTCTCTCTCTCTATCTATCCTTCCTCTATCTATCTCTCTCTCGGTCTCGTCTTCCTCAACCCCTAAACACCCTCTCGACCAAGTCCCCTCATCACCACGTACCTGCGCGACAAGATATCTCGTCTTGTCTTATCAACTGCTCGTCGAGGGTCTACACTGCTCGTCGAGGGTCTACGCTGCCCGTCGAGGGTCTACGCTGCCCGTCGAGTGTCTGTCCACACTGCTCGTCGAGGGTCCCTATCAGATCTCCTGAGGATCCAACACTGGATGAAAGAAAAAATATACTGAGGTATCTACAAGGCACGTCTGGATATGGACTATTCTATCATAAACACGGAAATAGAAAGCTAGTTGGATTCACTAATCGTGATTATGCAGCCAAAAAGATACTGAGGTATCTACAAGGCACGTTTGGATATGGACTAATCTATCAGAAGCATGGGAATAGAGATCTAGTTGGATTCATTGATAGTGATTATGCAAGGAGTATAGAAGAAAGAAAAAGTACTTCTGAATATGCCTTCATTCTCAGTAATACAGTTGTTGCTTGGTAATCTCGAAAACAACCAATTGTCACTCTAGCACCATAGAAGCTGAGTTTGTTGCAGCTGTCTCATGCTCCTGTCAACTGGAATGGATGAAAAGGGTACTGCAGAAAACTGGTTACAAAGGAAATGAATGTCCATTGATCTTTTGTGACAACAGTTCAACCATTAAGCTCTTGTTATGCACGAGAAGAGTAAGCATATCGAGGTAGATTTCACTATCTCCGTGATCTAGTCAATGAAGGGGTTGTTCAACTGAAGTACTGTGGCACTCAAGAGCAAGTAGCTGACATACTCACAAAACTATTGAAGTTGGAGGCCTTCCAGAAACTTAGAAAGAAACTTCGATTTTGTGACATTGCTAGCATAAACTAGCACAATCTAGTTTAGGAGTGTTAAATTTACATCACCAACTGTTGGGCCTTATTCCTCCTTAAGCCCAAGATCATGAGCCCACTAATTGTCCAACACTTAAAGCCTATCATCAAGAAATCTCTAGAAATGTTAGAAGATGACTAGGTAGATTAGTCTAGACTAATCCTTAAGAATATACTTAGAATATTCCTAGAATATGCTTAGAATATTCCTAGAATATGCTTAGAATATGCTAGGAGGAGCATGTATAAATAGGAGGCCTTGTACCAAGCATTTGCATTGAACTACAATCAAGTCCTCTCTTCTCTTACAATCAAAGGCTCTCTTTATAATTTCTCTTGTGTTCTTCTTGTGCTCAAAATTCCCACATAAACTTAAATCTTGCCAAATTCAATCAAAGCCCTTCGATTTCTCAACATTTGGTATCAGAGCCAGGTTCGTATTTCGGGCTTTGCGGTTGATCAAGGTTCGACGAAATCTTACGGTCCGGGATCGTAGTCGTTGCTCGGGGAATAACACGGTGTTTTTCGTCGGTGTTTAGAGTTCTCAAGTTACGTCGTTGTGCTGCCGGATTAATTGCTCGAAGCTATGGCGGACATCGCAAATACGACGAGTGGGATTGAGAAGCTAAACAACAACAACTATACGTATTGGAGATCATGCATGGAGTCATATCTCCAAGGGCAAGATCTATGGGAAACGGTAGCTGGTGCAAGCACAAGTCCTCCAGAGAGCACTCCACCGAAAGCAGAGGCTTTACGAAAGTGGAAGGTACGTGCCGCTAAAGCCTTATATGTCATTAAAGTCACTATAGAGACACATCTAATTGAGCATATTAGAGATGCTAAGACTCCGAAAGAAGCATGGGACACATTTGCATCTCTATTTTCACGGGCTAATGATGCACGCTTACAAGTGCTAGAAAATGAGATAGGGACAATAGCACAAGGTCAAATGTCCATATCTCAATACTTTATGAAGGTGAAAAATATATGTCATGAGATATCTCAATTAGATAAGGAGTCGGCTATTAGCGAGACGCGTATGAGGTGTATTATTATACGAGGGCTAAGGCCTGAGTATAATAGCTTCATTACGGCTATACAAGGATGGTCCAAACAACCATCCTTGTTGGAGTTAGAGAATCTCTTGGTAAATCAAGAGACTCTGGCGAAGCAAATGGTCGGTCTTTCTGTCAAAGACCACGAGGAGGCTCTTTATTCAAACAAAGGGAAGAGCCAGAGGCCATACAATAAGAAAAAGTCGGATGCGTTCAAGGGAGGACTGAGCAACAGTGATAAGCCGAAGAAGCAAGATAGTGTGGGTCCTAAGCAGAAGGTAGGTCCCAGGAACAACTCAAGAAAATGCTTCAAGTGTGGGAAGCAAGGTCACTTTGCTCGGGACTGCAGAGTGAAGATCGCCGAAGGAAATTCGGCGGAGGCAAAACCAAGGAGGACTCGTGAGGAGGAGAGTGAAGAGGAATGGGACGGTGTCGCTTCCTACGCAGCAATAGAGGAAGAGGAGGAAGAACTTGCTCTGACTACTACGATAGTTGATATTCCTTCCACTGAAGCTTGTGTAGCTGATAGTGTGAAGAAGGAGCGAATCAACTATGAGAAGGATTGGATAGTTGATTCGGGGTGTTCACATCACATGACCGGTGATATTAGCAAGTTCACAAAGCTGCGGAAGTACAAAGGAAGAGAAGCAGTCATCACGGCAGACAACACTATGCATCCAGTTCAGCACGTGGGAGACTTGACGGTGTTACCATGGAAGGGAGGTTCTAAGGTTCTGAAGGATGTATATCATGTTCCAGGTATGAAGAAGAATCTCGTGTCGGTTCCTCAGATTACAGCTGCAGGGAACTATGTTTTGTTCGGTCCAGAAGATGTCAAGGTGCTGGCGAATGCAATCATACATGGTGAAGTTCTCATGGAAGGAAAGAAGGTGCGGAAGCTGTACGTGTTATCAGTTGGGGATGCATATGTGGACAAGGCTCGTCAGCATGAGACGGCTGACTTGTGGCACGCTCGGTTAGCGCATGGTCACTACAAGCGGCTGGAAGCAATGATGAAGAAGGCCATGGTCAAGGGGCTTCCTTCTCTAGATGTGTGTGAAGGAGTGGTATGTGCGGGTTGTCAGTTTGGGAAAGCACACAAGCTGCCTTTCACGGAGTCAAAGGGACGAGCATCAAGGCCTTTGGAGCTAATACACTCAGACGTGTTTGGAAAAGTGAAGACGCCCTCCTGCTCTGGTAAGCAATATATGCTCACTTTTATTGATGATTTCTCAAGATATGTGTGGGTATATTTCTTAGAGCTGAAGAGTGAGGTATTCAAGAAGTTCACCGAGTTTAAGAATCTAGTGGAGAATGAACTTGGTGAGAAGATAAGGTGTCTAAGAACTGATAATGGCGGAGAGTATACCTCAGAAGAATTCGAGGAGTATCTGAGGAAGCACGGTATACGCCATCAGTTCAAGTGTCCATACACACCTCAACAAAATGGAGTTGCTGAGAGGAAGAATAGACACCTTGGGGAAACCTGCAGAAGCATGATGCATGCCAAGAACGTGCAACCTCGCTTTTGGGCGGAGTGTATGGCAACTGCAGCACATGTCATCAACAGGATGCCTCAAGCAAAACTTGGATTTCAATCACCTTACCAAGTTTTGTACAAAAAGAAGCCCACTGTGACACACTTCAGAGTGTTCGGGTGTGTGTGCTACGTGTTCGTTCCAGAGCAGAGGAGATCTAAGATGGAAAAGAAGGCCATCAGATGCATATTTGTTGGATACGATCAACAAAGAAAATGATGGAGGTGCATTGATCCAACAACCAACAAACCCTACGTCTCACGTCATGTAGTCTTTGATGAAGGTTCGTCTTGGTGGGGTCATAATAATGTGGCCTTACCTTGCTCAGGAAATGTTCCAGAAGAAGAAGAGGTGGAGCCACAGAAAGAACCATCTGTGATCAGTGACTCAGGACCAGAAGACATCCAGAGTTCAAGGTCCCAGTTAAGGTTAAGCCCTTGGAAGTCAGGTGTAAGGAGGTCACCTGAAAAGGAGATTATCTCCAGTGGACGAAGCTGCTCGAGTAGAGATGATGAAGAGTCTTCAAGGACACCGCAACTTGGAAGAGTGGTAGATGATGAATCTGGCACTCTAAGGTCTACGAGGATGAGGAAACCAAACCCAAGGTATGCAGATGCAGGATATGCTGATGTCATGTTTCTTCAACAATGTTTCCTTTCTCCAACTCAGGGTGAAGAACCAGCTTCGTACAATGAAGCTAAAGGAGTTGCAGAGTGGGAGAAAGCAATGAAGGAAGAAATAGACGCACTGATGAAGAACGAGACATGGGAGCTTGTTCCATTACCTAGAGGTGTGAAGCCAATATCCTGCAAGTGGGTGTACAAGATCAAGAGGAGAAGTGACGGATCAATCGATAGATACAAAGACCGCTTGGTAGCTCGAGGTTTCTCTCAGCAGTATGGCATAGACTATGAAGAGACCTTCTCTCCTGTAGCGAAGATGACAACGGTGAGAGTACTCATATCTCTAGCAGCAAGCAAGTCCTGGAAGTTGTGGCAGATGGATGTGAAGAACGCATTCCTCCATGGAGATATTGACAAAGAGATATTCATGGAGCAACCTGATGGCTTCATAGATCGGAAGCATCCAGAGTACGTCTGCAAGTTGAAGAAAGCCTTATATGGGCTTAAGCAGGCACCGAGGGCATGGTTTGGCAAAATCGGAGAATTCCCTCTTATTCTGTGGCTATCAACTATCTCCAAGTGACTCAAGCTTGTTCGTCAAACAAGTTCGAGGTAAGGTCTCAATCATCCTACTATATGTAGATGATATGATAATCACTGGAGATGCTTTAGAAGAGATTCAAGAAGTCAGAAAGCATCTTTCATCACGGTTTGAGATGAAAGACTTGGGAGAGCTGAAGAACTTTCTCGGGTTGGAAGTCGAACGAAGCATAAGAGGCTTGTTCGTGTGTCAGAGAAGATATGCACAAGATCTTCTAAAGAAGTATGGAATGCAGAACTGCAAGCCTATAGATTCACCAATGTAGGTAAGACATATGCTACGTGCAGAAGAAGGAGATGAGCTAGAAGACGCTCGACTTTACCGACAATTGGTGGGCAGTCTGATATACTTGACTATAACTCGGCCCGATATAGCATATGCAGTGGGAGTTGTTAGTCAGTTTATGCAGAAACCGAGGAAGCCTCATCTTGAAGCAGTTCGAAGGATAGTAAGATATGTGCGACACACGGTGGAGTATGGAATACTCTATGAAGCTGGAGTTCAACCTGAGATTGTTGGATTTACTGATGCTGATTGGGCAGGAGATTCTTCTACCAGGAGATCAACTAGCGGATACACATTCAGCATGGGATCAGGAGTTGTCTCTTGGTGCAGCAAGAAACAGCCTACTGTTGCGTTGTCATCCACGGAAGCAGAGTATAGAGCAGCAACAATGGCAGCACAGGAGTGCACCTGGCTATTACGGCTAGTTCAAGACTTGGACCAGGACGCAAAATACACAGTCGGCATATACTGTGATAATCAGAGTGCTATAAGGCTAGCGACGAACCCGGTGTTCCATGCAAGGACAAAGCATATTGAAGTGCATCACCACTTCATACGAGAAAAAGTCTTAAGCGGTGAAGTGGAACTCGTCCCTGTAGCTACAAGTGAACAAGTAGCAGATATATTCACGAAAGCGTTAGCAGTGCCAAAGCTCGTGAAATTCAGGTCCATGCTCGGAATGTGCACTAGAGAGTTGGTGATGAGGGAGGATGTTAAATTTACATCACCAACTGTTGGGCCTTATTCCTCCTTAAGCCCAAGATCATGAGCCCACTAATTGTCCAACACTTAAAGCCTATCATCAAGAAATCTCTAGAAATGTTAGAAGATGACTAGGTAGATTAGTCTAGACTAATCCTTAAGAATATACTTAGAATATTCCTAGAATATGCTTAGAATATTCCTAGAATATGCTTAGAATATGCTAGGAGGAGCATGTATAAATAGGAGGCCTTGTACCAAGCATTTGCATTGAACTACAATCAAGTCCTCTCTTCTCTTACAATCAAAGGCTCTCTTTATAATTTCACTTGTGTTCTTCTTGTGCTCAAAATTCCCACATAAACTTAAATCTTGTCAAATTCAATCAAAGCCCTTCGATTTCTCAACATTTGGTATCAGAGCCAGGTTCGTATTTCGGGCTTTGCGGTTGATCAAGGTTCGACGAAATCTTACGGTCCGGGATCGTAGTCGTTGCTCGGGGAGTAACACGGTGTTTTTCGTCGGTGTTTAGAGTTCTCAAGTTACGTCGTTGTGCTGCCGGATTAATTGCTCGGAGCTATGGCGGACATCGCAAATACGACGAGTGGGATTGAGAAGCTAAACAACAACAACTATACGTATTGGAGATCATGCATGGAGTCATATCTCCAAGGGCAAGATCTATGGGAAACGGTAGCTGGTGCAAGCACAAGTCCTCCAGAGAGCACTCCACCGAAAGCAGAGGCTTTACGAAAGTGGAAGGTACGTGCCGCTAAAGCCTTATATGTCATTAAAGTCACTATAGAGACACATCTAATTGAGCATATTAGAGATGCTAAGACTCCGAAAGAAGCATGGGACACATTTGCATCTCTATTTTCACGGGCTAATGATGCACGCTTACAAGTGCTAGAAAATGAGATAGGGACAATAGCACAAGGTCAAATGTCCATATCTCAATACTTTATGAAGGTGAAAAATATATGTCATGAGATATCTCAATTAGATAAGGAGTCGG